>NW_015647488.1:77702-99781 GCF_001515625.1 Sinocyclocheilus rhinocerous
ATTTATGCACAATCCATCTATGAATTTTGCTGATAGTGATTTCATTTGATTGTTAATAGCCAGCATGTATTTTTATTCGATTTAATTTATTGATTAAATAACAACCTGACATAAGAGGACACAGATATGACAATTATTTTTATTTTATTTTATTTATTTGTTTTGCTCAAAGTTATTTCAGGGTTTTGATCTCTCAACTGAGAGAACACACCCCGTTTATTATATTATAGTGAATATTTAATATTACATTTAAACTTTGACTATAGCCTAGACATGTTGCATATTAATTGTACTATTTATGAACCTCAAAGCATATGTTTGTGTATTTTGTGTTACTCCATAATGATGTTCTATTTGAGGGCATTTGTAGTGTAGGTATAGGGCCCAAACATAACCTCAAGCCCAGGGGCCCCCACCCCCCTACGTCCTGCCCTGCTGACCCCTACCCCTTAAACTAACCCTCACCTGTACACTTAATTATATTTAAAGACTAACATCATCTGGAACATTTATGAGCATTTTTAACTCGTGAGGTCCCTGGCTCAATAGTCGGTGTTCAACAGGTGAGGGGTTGAACACTGTGAGTGAGGACACTTAGTATAGCCACACATGTACACAAAAGATTGCTCTGTCTCATATAAATATAAATCAATATAAATCACACATAAATAACTGGTGACTGGTGGGTTTTTAGTAAGTGACTGTTTGATTCACATCCTAAAATATTTTACATTAGCTCACATTTTACATTTTTTCCCCCACTGAGTAACAGCTATGACCAGGAATAATACTTTCAATAACTTTCAATACCACAAGATGGCGCACAAGTGAAACACAAAGCACAAAATCCATAATTGGAAATTCGGCACCCTGCCTGCTTCATCCTTTCAGTTTAATCTCAAATGATAACTGCTATTCAGCATAGAGCAGCTTGTGTTATTGGGGTCACTGGAAAATTCCACTGTGAGTTCTGAAAAACATGTTTATTCTCTGGGAATTCTCTTTTCCTGATTCCAATACCTGGACCTGCTGAGAGGGAAATACCACAGATAAAATATCTTCGTGTTATTTTGGCCCAGATCATCACACGCTAAAAGAAGATCCTACTAAGATACTGTGCACTTCTTGGCGCAGATCTTCAGCTGATTCGAAAGCGCTGTAGAATTGATCTAACATGCTGTTTTTTATTCAGAAATTCCACTGGTTTTGCAGAGCGTGGAGAAGACAGGCGGACAGTGATGGCTTCTTTAGTGAGGGAAAGGTGCAGACGGAGGAGGGAATGGAAGACCACTCATCCGGCTCACGCGTTGAGCAGACGTATGCCCATATAAGGGCTTGTGACTCCATGGCAGAGTCCAGTGCTATTTAATCTATAAAAATTTTATATGTTTACTTAAAATAAATTCAGATTTTTAAAACAGCAAAATTGTTACCACAAAACAAAGGCTCGGTTGTAAGAAAATGACATTTAAAACAATCATTGGTTTTCATGTGTGATTTTTGAAACGCATTTCGTGTATTTATCAATTTTTGTTGAATATGCATATTTCCAATGGCCATTTAAACACTGGAATGAGGTTCTAGTGTCATCTTTTTAAGTGATAACTAATTTGTACTGAATTGACTAGTTTATTAAGAAGATCAGACGAACGTTTGTTTGAAGACGGTCAATCATGATGGCAGTCTAGGGTACTGAGTAGATCTCCGGTGTAAGAATAGATGTGTGGTGTAAATGACTGACAGCACGTCCATCACGGGCTGATTGTGTTTTGATAGCACCGCTAATTGTTCTGACACTTGGATACACCTCCTTTCTTTGATAGCGCTGGCTCACTTCTGTTTATTGCCTTTTACATTCACAACACAGTTAATGTGAATGTAAACCCCCCCCCGGAAATAGTCACCAATCATGTGTTTTCCATATTTTTTCTATTTAATAATCTGTTATAATCGGAACCAGTGATGTCCGTTTCGTGAATAACTCTTTTGAGTCGGTTCTTTTGAATGAATTGCTCAAACGCGTTAACAAAACGGACTGAATCGGTTCGTGATTTAGTCTGAATGATTCATTCCCACTGAATCTTTTCAGCAGTGTTCTACTCAAAACATTAACTTATTGGATGAAGTGGATATTTCCCAGTAATGCATTGAAACAAAACCTGCACACCCATCCTTTAGTTTTCCCGCTAAATAATTGAATTACTGATAACCTAGTAACGCTCACCTGTAAGCGTGTCTCTCAAACTTTAAACGCCTTGAGCGACGTGAACAGGTGATGGAGAGGTGTGTCTTAAAAGACGATAGGCTTGACTTTTCACCAATCAAACTCCAAGGAAAATAACACGCGCTCACTAAATTGAACCAATCAGCGCGTTGTTCCACACAGTGGGCGGAGCCAAGCCTGCTAGAATGAAGTGGAAGGCAGCACCGCTGTAGAGTCAGTGAAACAGGCGCTGTTACAGGGAGTGGATACACTTGTCGGCTCAGCTGATCTGAATGGCTACAATATTTGGGAAATAGTCGTAAACATTTTCATCTAACGAGTAACGCAAGGATCGCACTAAATAAGGTGGGTGCCGAACGCGAATTTATTTCCATACGCGGGTGCTTACAAAGCTTAAATTGTAGAAAAATAACATTAGTCTGTGTAATAATGTAATTTAGAGTAACTTTATTATTTTGTTAATGAATCTCTAGCGTTCTGAAGCCCATTAAACATGTTTAGCGCACAAAATAATAATGATTCTCATGTTGAATCACTTGTTGGGAGAAAATGATTACCAAATTCATGCTTTTATGTATGGAGATGAGCCCCTCCTTAAGCGCTTTTACAGTTGGCCATAGAGATCTGCGACAGACTCATGTTTCCCCCGTTTTCATAGACCAGATTGTGCGTTTTTCTCTATTTGCAACTGGCAACTACCGTTGAACAATAAAATGGCAAGAATAGATGGACAGGAGCCTTTGCGCACTAGGATTTTTACCGCTGCGTAATTCTGGTGCCCCTGTGGCGCTACATGTGCAAATGGGCTTCCTGCTGTTTCATCCTTCATTCACCATCACTGGAACTGAATGACACCCAGCTAGGTTGAAGCCATGTGCCTTTTAGAATGGCAAAGAGAGAAGCATGCTTACTTAGAATGAACAGCCAAGTAAATGAGAGCTGTAAAACTGAGTGTGTGTCATGGTGCTCCACTGCTGGCCTCATTGCATCATCTCCTTTTTCATTTAGTTTCAGGTTATAGCAGCAGCAGCTTCTCAGGGGAATGAGAGAAGCCTTGTGAATATTTGGTGAAGCATCAGCGGTAGCAGCGGTGACACCTGGTCTCCTGAGTCTCCGCGTTCGCTTTCATCCTCATCAGAGTGGCGGAACAAGATGGGGAATGGATTATCAGAGCCCCATGCCATCTTTCCCTGCCTGCCATCCTTTCAGGCCCTGCACATTGTTATTCTCGGCTTGGACTGTGCCGGTAAGACTACCGTATTGTACCGGCTACGCTTTAATGAGTTTGTGAACACTGTTCCCACCAAAGGCTTTAACACGGAGAAGATCAAGGTGACTCTCGGTGGGAAAGTCCGGACTGCAGCCTTTCATTTCTGGGATGTAGGAGGTCAGGAAAAGCTCCGGCCTCTGTGGCGCTCCTATACACGGTGCGCAGATGGCCTTGTGTTCGTAGTGGACTCAGTAGATGCCGAGCGCATGGAGGAGGCCAAGACGGAGTTGCATAAGATCACACGGCTACAGGAGAACCAAGGGGTGCCTGTGTTGGTGGTGGCTAACAAGCAGGACCTGCGCAGCGCGTTGCCACTAGGTGAGGTCGAACAGATGTTGGCACTGAACGAGCTCGGCTCTCATACACCATGGCACCTCCAACCGGCCTGTGCCATCATCGGAGAAGGTCTACAAGAAGGCCTGGAACGTCTCCACACCATGATCAACAAGCGGAGGAAGATGATGAGGCAGCAGAAGAGGAAAAGATGACTGTTTGGTGATGGGATGTGAGCTGGATGTGGTGGTAGGCCTCTATGATGGCTCTGCTGGTGACGTGCCATGGGCCATTGTGGCCCCTGCACTCCTGGAATTATTGTTTCGGTGGGCTGAGTTCTATCAGTCAGATGGTTCTGGATAAATACAGTTCAGAGACCGCAAGAGGACAATATTGATTTACCACTTTGGTTGTTGGATTGTAGCAGCGGTGGGACGATCACATGGAACATTTACATCAATACGTGTTACACAGTGTCAACAGGTCTTGTGGTACATTGAGTTCTCATGAAGGACAACACTGGACATGAACTTGTAAATGACAAAGACCGATCCCTTTAGTCTTTGTCCTTGCGTCTGCAGTGTTACACATATCCTAGTATCCTAGCATTCATGTAAAGTCTTGAAACAGAGGGATTGATTACCAAAGCTGCCATGGACATCATGAAAAATCCAATGTATACATTCAGGTGATGTGTTTCCCCCCATTGGTTTTATCCAGAATGGCCAACCGTCATTTTCCCTGGGTGTTTGTTGTCCCAGTGGTCATGGGAACCAGAATAAGCTTTATGGATCACTTGTTTGGTAATGTACAAATGTTTAAATCAGATTGGAGTCACGGAGAAGGGTATTTCGTCGACCACTAAAGTAGTTCAACAGGTGAATGTGGTGATTGTCAAGATTTGTAAGAGATTAAAGGTATACTATCCTTCTCAACATGTTGGTGCAGTAGCTTCTCCCAAGTTTGAGGACTACTGGTGTCATTTCTAGCTGAACCCACATTGTGTGCTTCCCTGAAGGACAAGAGATGTTTAAATGCACTTTAGCAATTCCCTTTTCTAAACTATGAACTTACAGCATCTGATTTTTTTGCAAAGAGTTGATCATACTACAAAAAATAAGTAATGTATTGCTTCGAATGAAGCGTTTTTTTTTTTTTAATATCCACTTCCACGCTCAAATGTGTCAGTTTGTCACTCAGTGCTTGTGTGTTGGGGATGTTCATATTTATGTGTCAGAATTTGTATACTTTGAATAAATCCACAACTACACTAAAGATAATAGGTTATGGGTCCTCATTATTATCTGTTGCATGATGAACTCATGCTAATTATCAAAGTTTATGACCTGACATTGTCTCTAATTGCATTTTTAGTCTGATAATCGCTTGACGCACTTTATAGCCGAGTTACCGAAGTTGTTCTTTTAGAGTCGTTAGGACATGCAAAAGAGGTAACATGACATGAGCTGTACACGTCCTGTTCTAGGCATGGGACCAAGCAGGATGTAGTCTGTTGTCGAACACCTATATAAATGTTAAAGGTGGTGCAAGAGCGCAATTATTACATCTCTATATTCAAGGTGAAAGCTTAAATTCATTTGTGCATTGTGTTGTTTGTATGTTTAATTTTAATTATGTATTTCCGAGTCATCCATGTTTAAGGGTAAAGTGCTCATTTCTTTCTATGGATTTATTTTAAAATTTAAAATTTTAATGAATTTACAGTGAATGCAAATCATACAATGAATTTAATTTCTGAATTGTCAGAAATATCAGGATATAACTTGTTTTGATATCATAATGAAGAAAAAATAATAAAAATTCAAACAAACAAATAACTTGGAAAATACATTTTCAAACTTTTTTAGGGGAAGAAATGATTAAGATGTATTCGAGGTGTAAGTTTTTTTTTTTTCATGTGTTTTTCAAAAAAACATGAAACCAACATGAAAACAAAGAGTACATCACAACTTTGCATGTGTATTAATAGTTGCAAGTATATTATGTAAATTCAAGTATTTTAAAAATAAATAATATATCTAGTATATTATTTGTTTAATATTTTTTATTCATCATCGACAGTCTTACCTGTCATTGACCCCTAAAACCAAAAATAACAAACTGTTCTTGCATAACAAGCCAAACCGACTGAGAGTTAATGCTTAAACATTAATCAAATAAGACTGCACAAACAGAATTTGCTCTTTTACAAACTGCAATACGTAACTGCTCAGAGTTTTTAAACACAGCTGGCTTGCCCAAAGCCCCACAGAGTCGCATGTTGTGTTTGGAGAGGATCTGGCACAGCCGGTTCTAGCACAAGAGCATTTTCCCTGGGAACAATGAGGCTTTAACACAGCAAGAAAGGGGCCTGTACACCAGCTGACCAGTTCAAACAGGAATCCTTCGTTGGATGTTGGTCTGTTCAGTATTCTGATGGCAGCTGGATGACAGACGTAGATCACATGATACCGGCTTCAGAGATAATAGAGGTGGGATTGGCTTCAAACTGGGTCTCAAATCATGAAAAATGCAAACATGTCCACCTCAAAAGCCAAGGCACCATGCTCAGTGGAAAACCTACTGTTTTGGTGCTTGTACAAGGAGATGGTACAAAGAGAATTCACAATTTAGCATCTAAAAACATATTTGCAGGCTTTTATATATGATATTTTGGAGGGCAACAACATCAAAAATTAGTAATCCAGCTTGGCTGGGCATGAGGTTTTGGAGAGAGGTGTTATCTGGCTGTCTGACTGTCTGCTTTGATTTGTTTGAGAACAGCACTTGAGAATTATACCTGATAACCTCTGCTTCACAAGCCATGTAGATGAGCTGAGGAATTTTAATGAACCGGTGTGCCGTGCCTTTTGTCTTTGCATGAAAGTACAGCTCACTTCTATTAGTAATGCTGTTTCTGTGAGGGGGGCTGGCATTATGCCCAGCGCCCCATGGTCTGTTCCACTAAACCATCATTTAAGCAGGGCAGAGGTTAAGCTTGTGTGCCGTTCTCATGGCTGTTTAAGGAAAAAAGCCCGGTTTATCAGAATCAAACTGAGGTTAGCAGTTCCCATACTCCCCTATCACCCCTGACCCTTCCTGTACTCTGCTGTGACCAAGTTCGGGCCACTTTCCCTCTGATCCTGTGATTTAAGTGACGTGGGACTGAAGGGCCAGTGTTGGTAGAAGGAGATCAGAAATCAGAGCAGGCTTCCTGTTCGCTCCACCCTAACACGCTGAGTCAGTACATGGCATCAAACACTCCCTGTTGCATGTCAAAAAAGAGCCACTTACGCTTGTAAAACTGTAGCTTACGGTCATAAAAGGTGCACCATGCCATCATTAAGGCCATTTGGGAATGTAGAATCAATCTTGAACACTAAATGTTTATGCACAGCAGATGTTTACTGTAATTTGGTGTTTCCGTGACTTGGAGATAAATGTTTCTAATGAGCAAGTTGATATATTTCCTCAGTCTATTGGCTACATTTTGTGTTGACACAATATGGTGATACATGAGGAGTTATGACAGAATGGATCATCAGTGATTCTGAATAATGAGGCAAATATGTATTTGAAATAATTAGGTATAACTGAAAGAAATCATTCTAAAGGTTACAAATTTTAAAGTACAAGTCACAGTTGGTTAACCAAGCCTGAAGATTTAACGCCATTTAAACTTCATATTCAAAATTCAAAATTTTTAGGCCAGTAACTTTTTTAAATGACTTTCCTTTTATTCAATAAAGATGCATTACATCGATCAAAAGTAACAGTAAAGACATTCATAATGTCAAATGAATTATTTTTCAAATAAATGCTGTTTCAAACTTTGTTCATCAAAGAATCCTGAAAAAAAAATGTATTACAGTTTCAACAAAAATAGTAAGCAGCACAAAATATATTAAATAGAATACAGTTATTTTAGATTGTAATAATATAACAAAATTAATATTTTACTGTACGTTTGTTCAAATAAATGCAGCCTTGGTGAGCCTAAATTGACTTCTTTCAAAAACATTTTATAAATCATACCGACTTCAAACTTTTGAACATTAATGTATATGTAATATTTGATCAGTGTCACAACATGTTAATAAAGCTAAAAAAAACTGTTTAACAAACATGACATTTTGAGCAACTCTAACTGAACTCTGAAAATGTGTTATACTGTACACAAGATCCACATTTGTGCATTTTATCTACAGCTGAATTATGTGTGTCGCATGCATGTGGCTGACTGACAGATGAGTAGACAGTCCTACAGATTAGCATTTACACTACAAATGCAATGTAGCCTCACATGTTTCCAGCTACCTCCTAATGTGCTTTGAGTAATTAGATCACAAAATGCCTTGGACGTTACCTGAAATGGCCAGTAGTACCAGAATCAAAGAGGTTCTTCAAACAACACTATAATCATCATTTCATTTGTGATCCTGTTTTTAGATGGCATAGATACCTGGCAGAGTTTATGTTTAGGCCGTTTAATGATTGGCCTTAAAAGTGCCTGTCTCATTCTCAAAGCTTGAATTGTGATTAACATATGTTTGAAGTCAGCGCATTTATCTGTGCTTTCTGGCTTCAGTGGTGAGGTGTGAACGTCTGAGCGCAGGGGCGAGTGTGGTGTGAACGGTCGGGTGGAGGATGATAGGCCTGGGTGAGAGGGGAAAGCAGAGTGAGATAAGTGCTCCACCACTCCCTGCCCTTTCTGAGAAGCACAGCGGCTCCCGCCCTTCTTAACACACATGCCAAGCTAAGACGACACAATCATTCATTTTATTCATCTCTGTTACAAAGGAAGTCTTTCCCTTCTCTTAAACACAGTCCTTTTGGATAACTTACTTTTATTGGCATTCAGAAGTGTCCTGGGTTTAATTGAACTGAGCAATATGGGGGTACTTGGAAAATATAGTGCTATGGTGCTTTCACACATTGCAAAATCCGAATGATGGAGTTGAAATACCGGTAGTAGAATTAGACAAGAAAAGGACCAATAAATGAGAATCTTAGTATCAAAACCATCAGACACTATCATAAACTTTTAGTGAGAACATTTCTCTTTATATTCTGTGTTTTAGGATTGGTATGGTTCGAATGACGCTCAGTGTGCCTTATGCAACTGGTGGCAAATTTCATGGGTTAGTGATTATGGGGGCATTTTCCGGTGAGGTTGTTAAAAAGATCTTTTCATGATAAGGGTATTTCGTAAGATTTTATGATTTAAACCGTTTAAGCCAACTTTTGAGCTCAAATCAAACAACTGTTTATACTTATGCTGATTTAACTGATTCTTAGATAATAGTTCAGGGGTTGCATCATGTTTTTCTTACTCCCTTTATTTTGACCCCCAAACCCTCCCTTGCAGATTGAAGAAAACTAACTAACGCTTTGGTAATGTTGAGCAAAAAAAAAAAAAAACACGACACAACGCAACAAAAAATAACTAGGAGGGGAGGAATAGCTAAATAATTTAAAATTCAGCATTCATAGCTGTGAGCATACGAGAGGAGGCGAGGGAGAGAGAGAGAAGAATATGTGTATGCGAGTATCTTAGTATAAATAAAAAAAATTATTAAAATAGACGGACGGACGGACGGACGGACAGACAGATAGACAGATAGATAGATAGATAGATAGATAGATATATTTAATGATTTAATTAAATGAAACATGATTTAATTAAAATATAAAACGAATCATGCAAATAGAATGTAAATTAATAAAAACCATAGGTTGGGTAGCAACATAATTTAAAATTCAGCATTCATATCTGTGAGCATTCAAGAGGAGGCGAGAGAGAGAAAGAGAGAGAATGACCAGAGAAGAAGAGAAATAAAGAATCCATGTATAAGCGAGTATCCCTCAGTATGTCTGACAGTTCAAAGCCAGGCTGCACTTAAAACAAAACCTCAGTAGAGTTGTCTAAGTATTCAGTTTGAAGGTGCTCCTTTACTGTCCTCCAAATGAGCTCTCATGAACTGTGATTCTTGACAAATGCCATCATTAATTCATCCAGAGACTGATGAGGATGGGCCTGACCTGATCTACAAAGTGTATTTAGTAAAGTGCTGTTATCTCAACCACATAATAATGAATATGAAAAAGCCCCATCGTGGTGCAATTCAGTGGCATGGTCTTTTACAGACTGTCCTTGTCATGAGTTTGCATGTGTTTACATGGTAACTTCTGTAACTACAAAATGAAACGTTATCAGTGAAATATTATGCAAATAAAACAAACTATAAACACTAATATTAGAACAACATTGTTCAATCTCTTCATGTTGTTTCTCATTCTCATGTTGTAGCCAAAATCAGCTCACACTGTATATATTTTAGAAGACAGACACTGTGTGGCTCCAGGCTGCATCATCTAGTTTAAAACATGAATATAAATAGTATAAAGTGTTTGCATAAAGTATAATTGTGGTCTTTGGATGGGATCAGTCTGGCTGGAGGCACTAGGGTGGGTTGAGGAGGGTGGGAGAGGATGACAGGGCAGTTGCAGTGGACAGGAACTCAACTGTTGTGTTTTGTCTAGAGAGCTTTTGTTAACACAGAGGGTGTGGGTGACAGGGCTTCCTGTCATGGTCTTGAGAGGGCTGTACAGGGCCAGTTCAGATAAGACTATGTCAAACAGAAAGGCGAAGAAAATGGGTGGAAGAATTTAGTGGAGAGTAGTTCATCAATCAAACCTCTGCAAATGCAATTTGGCTGGAAAATCAGTTCATATTTGAACTCAGCTGGAACAATGTTGGATTTCAGATAGGAGTTACCACTGTTATTTACAACAACAACAACAACAACAGCAACAGCAACAGCAATAATAATAATAATAATAATAATAATAATAATGACATTAATAATAATGTCTCCATTATTATATTTATACATATTATATTAATGCAAAAATAATAGGATATTATGAAATGATTATATAAATATAAAAATATAAAGAATATAAAAATATTTTCATAGTTGGTGATATGTCGTAAAAGAGATGGTAAAATATAAGATGTAGTGGGAATGCTGTGTTGCAATTCTAGTACAATCTCATTGCAATCTGTAACTTTTACATTTTGTCAAATTGGTGGCTAATTCATCTGCTTTTGTTTCATCTCATTTCGTGTTAGTATGATCTGATTACGTACCCACTGACAGTGTGGGGTGGACCTTCATGTGTACTTTAAAAAAAAAAGTATGTTATCGTACGATTTACATTCATAAATAATCGCCACCTCGCAAAATCGTTATATTTTCCTGTGAGATCAGATTGAGACATCTTTACAGTTGAGTCCTGACATGGCATGCTTTAAAACTATTTTTCACTAGTTTTCCAGGAAATGTACGGCTCCTTCCTCTTAAAACTTACATAACCTTTATTTACACCTTTCTATCTCACCCTGTACAGCAAGCCTCTGCCATGTGCCCTGTCATCCTCTTTATTAAACATTCAGACATTTAAATAAACACCTCAGCACCTCCATCATGAAGCCACTCTGCTTAAGAGCCTTTTACTGTCTGTGCTCTCCTTGCTCATCTATGCTCCCCGTTCGCGTGCCAAACCGTTTCCAGGACACCTCAATCCCTCTGATCTGCCTGACAACAATCACGTCTGGAAATTATTTAACGTTTCAGTTCCCATGCACATCAGTTATGCTCATACAGCCAGAGGAAACACAGGCCTTACTGCTGCATTTGCACAGAACATGTCTTAGGGTTATGCAACTGTTGGCACAGCGCTTCGGCAGAAAACACAGTGTGGAGATAACGCTGGAACCTGTGAGAGTTAGGCAGCTGTAGAGCCACTGTAAACAAACCTCTGAAAGCTGTCAGCTCCGATCTGAGGCAGACGGAGCACTGAGTAAATGACAGCTGTCAGGAACAGGGGCGTATTGAGAGGTGTGTCTGAGAGGAACAGCGGCGTACGGCGGATGTTTACTTGAGGGAACCAACAAGATTATCCTCTCAGCAGGTGAAAGTCTCAGAGCGCTGGCTCATTATCGCCACTGATGCCACGAGGAAATGAAACGTTGCGAGACTAGACACTCATTCATTTACACAGAAAAATACTTTTGGACTCCATTTACACCTCCTTTAGGTGATCTGATTTCAGGATTAAATACAGGTATACAGTATCTCACAGAAGTGAGTACATCCCTCACATTTTTGTAAATATTTTATTATATCTTTTCATGTGACAACACTGAAGAAATGACACTTTGCTACAATGTAAATAGTGAGTGTACAGCTTGTATAACAGTGTAAATTTGCTGTCCCCTCAAAATAACTCAACACACAGCCATTAATGTCTAAACCGCTGGCCAAAAAAGTGAGTACACCCCTAAGTGAAAACGTCCAAATTGGGCCCAAAGTGTTAATATTTTGTGTGGCCACCATTATTTTCCAGCACTGCCTTAACCCGCTTGGGCATGGAGTTCACCAGAGCTTCACAGGTTGACACTGGAGTCCTCTTCCACTCCTCCATGACAACATCACGGAGCTGGTGGATGTTAGACACCTTGCGCTCCTCCACCTTCCGTTTGAGGATGCCCATGCTTGGCCAATCCATCACCTTTACCCTCAGCTTCTTTAGCAAGGCAGTGGTCGTCTTGGAGGTGTGTTTGGGGTCGTTATCATGTTGGAATACTGCCCTGCGGCCCAGTCTCCGAAGGGAGGGGATCATGCTCTGCTTCAGTATGTCACAGTACATGTTGGCATTCATGGTTCCCTCAATGAACTGTAGCTCCCCAGTGCCGGCAGCACTCATGCAGCCCCAGACCATGACACTCCCACCACCATGCTTGACTGTAGGCAAGACACACTTGTCTTTGTACTCCTCACCTGGTTGCCGCCACACACGCTTGACACCATCTGAACCAAATAAGTTTATCTTGGTCTCATCAGACCACAGGACATGGTTCCAGTAATCCATGTCCTTAGTCTGCTTGTCTTCAGCAAACTGTTTGCGGGCTTTCTTGTGCATCATCTTTAGAAGAGGCTTCCTTCTGGGACGACAGCCATGCAGACCAATTTGATGCAGTGTGCGGCGTATGGTCTGAGCACTGACAGGCTGACCCCCCCACCCCTTCAACCTCTGCAGCAATGCTGGCAGCACTCATACGTCTATTTCCCAAACACAACCTCTGGATATGACGCTGAGCACGTGCACTCAACTTCTTTGGTCGACCATGGCGAGACCTGTTCTGAGTGGAACCTGTCCTGTTAAACCGCTGTATGGTCTTGGCCACCGTGCTGCAGCTCAGTTTCAGGGTCTTGGCAATCTTCTTATAGCCTACGCCATCTTTATGTAGAGCAACAATTCTTTTTTTCAGATCCTCAGAGAGTTCTTTGCCATGAGGTGCCATGTTGAACTTCCAGTGACCAGTATGAGAGAGTGAGAGCGATAACACCAAATTTAACACACCTGCTCCCCATTCACACCTGAGACCTTGTAACACTAATGAGTCACATGACACCGGGGAGAGAAAATGGCTAATTGACACAGCCATTAATGTCTAAACTGCTGGCCACAAAAGTGAGTACACCCCTAAGTTAAAATGTCCAAATTGGGCCCAAAGTGTCAATTTTGTGCGCCCACCATTATTTTCCAGCACTGCCTTAACCCTCTTGGGCATGGAGTTCACCAGAGCTTCACAGGTTGCCACTGGAGTCCTCTCCTCCATGACGACATCACGGAGCTGGTGGATGTTAGAGGCCTTGTGCTCCTCCACCTTCCGTTTGAGGATGCCCCACAGATGCTCAATAGGGTTTAGGTCTGGAGACATGCTTGGCCAATCAATCACCTTTACCCTCAGTCGTCATGAGTGGAAGAGGACTCCAGTGGCAACCTGTGAAGTTCTGGTGAACTCCATGCCCAAGAGGGTTAAGGCAGTGCTGGAAAATAATGGTGGCCACACAAAATATGGACAGTTTGGGCCCAATTTGGACATTTTCATTTAGGGGTGTACTCACTTTTGTGGCCAGTGGTTTAGACATTAATGGCTGTGTGTTGAGTTATTTTGAGGGGACAGCAAATTTACACTGTTATACAAGCAGTACACTCACTACTTTACATTGTAGCAAAGTGTAATTTCTTCAGTGTTGTCACATGAAAAGATATAATAAAATATTTACAAAAATGTGAGGGGTGTACTCACTTCTGTGAGAGACTGTAAATGGGGTCCAAAATGTTGTATGATCAGATGACTCAAACCACAATTGAATTAAGTAAAAAAATCTGACCACATCACATTAGGAGTTTAAACAATAGCAGAATCCCTTTAAGGCAAGTCATGTGGTTTTGTGGCCATTTTTTAGTGTTTATAGCCAATGCGAGTACAACTCCTATCTATTTTAATGGAAAACAGAAAAAAAAACATTTCATATTTTTTTTTTTTACATTTCATAACATTTTAAAATAAGTAAAATAAGGAATCAATAAATTGAATTAACGAATGAATGAATAAATGAACAAATAAATAAATAAATATAAATAAATGTGTTCTTGAAAGAAGTTTCTTACGCTCATCAAAGCTGCATTCATTTGATCAAAAAAAAAAAAAACTGTACCATTATATAGTTTATATTTTATACAGTATTTATATATTGAAATATTAGTCCATCCATCCATCCACAGTTGTGCTGCTTCATATTTTTGTGGAAATTGTGATCTCTATATATATTTTCAGGATTCTTTGCTGAATAGAAAGTTCACAAGAAGCATTTATTTGAAATAGAAACCTTTTGTAACATTATAAAGGGTTTTATGGTCTGTTTTGATCAATTTAATGCAACCTTGCTTGTAGAAAAATAGAAAAGGTTAAGTGTATGAAAAAGTCAGAGGTGGGGGACTCGAGTCACATGACTTGACTCGAGTCTGACTCGAGTCGCAAATTTAAGGACTTGTGACTTGCTTGACTAAATAAAGAAAATGACTTGACTTGACTTGGACTTGAGATCCAGTGACTTGAGACTTGACTTGATTTGACCTTCATGACTCGGCAGGACTTGACTTTATAACAACTCTAATTATTATTATAAATCATTGCGACATAATTTGGTAAACAAAACACAAGCCACTGAACCAGTCTATCATAGCCTTAAATGCATAGCTGTCAATTTAGTTCTTATTATAAAATCAAAGAAATCAATAAGTTACAGGGGAAGATACATGTACATTAACAGCAATAGATATATATTTATACAACAGTTGGTTCTAGTTCTCAAATCTGATTGGTTGAGAACCGTGAGATATTGCGATATATAACGCCCTTTCACAATTTAGTTTGACTCTGCTTGTTCTAGCCGGGTATATGTTTTTTTTAATTATTCACTGAGCTAATCGTAGAGTACGTTAGTGGCGGAAGGAAGTAGTTCCGCACAAAAGAGGGTTTTATTAGGCACTCCGTTGTTTCTTGTTTAATTACACACATGTTACGTCGAACTGTTGTATAAACGCAATATCATTCGAGTACGAGAGCGATACCGGCTCTATATCAGCGGCTGTGATTTCCTCCGGCTCTCGGCCTGCGGCCTCATGCCTCTGGCCTAATCACAGCCATGCTGATATAGAGCCGGTATCGCTCTCGTACTCGAGTGATATTGCTCATATATATATAGTTTACTTATTATTGTTTTTTCTTTTTGCACTTAATCAGCATGCGATAGCACACTAACATAGTCAGTGATATATGTAGTTAAAAGAGATTTTGGGACATTTCAGCAGGCTCATTCCAGGTGTAAACAGAGCCTCAGACTAAATAAAGTTATCCAACTGTCTCAGCAGATTATGTATTTTGGAGGTGTCTCAACAACTTTTTAAATGAGTCCAAACAGCTGCTCTGGAAAACTCCCACCTTCTGGCAGAGCTGCTCTGATGCTGACAGAAACAATAACACAGTCAAGGACAGCCACATTTGAGCAGCAATTCCTCACAGGTTACATAAATCTTCCACCATTGTCCTCTTTGTGGCCACAGCACCGTGCTCCTTATGCAGATGAAAGCTTGATTTTTCACCAGTTCAATCCACCTGTTCTGTTATAAGACACAAAGATAATTTTGTCCCCGATCTGTTGGCACAGATACACCAGTAAAGCATTTAAGCCCCGAGGGGACAATCATCGCCCACGATAATGTTTGGGATGAAGCTGGCTGTGAAGATTCGGGCATGATGACAAGACTGTGGTTAGCATAACATACAGTACATTATAAACCCGATTACATAAACCATGCGCCCTCTGGGAAGGTTGATAAAACATTGATGGAGCTACACAGAAAAATTCAGTGGCTGTTTTTAGAACTTAGGATATTTATTAATGAATCTCTGCTTTTCATGCAATCACACATAATATATATGAGGGATATCTTTTCTCTTTCACTGATCCGATGTGTTAATATATTCACAGAGCTTTGAAAATAGCATGCATGCAACCACGAGTTGAATGGCTAACAGCTTATGCAAAGTGAGTTACATTTTCGCACACTGTTTGAATATGCTAACAATAGCACACTCACAACTGAGCTATTTTGAGATGAGCATGTTCTGCCTCTACGTCCATATGGGAAAAAGCCGGAGTAAAATTTCCACGATTTTAATGTCATAATATCTTTGTCTGTTCATCCGATCATCCTTTGCACTTTTTCCTGTGTGCTAGCTGTTACCTTTGCCCTTTCCTGCTTGCTCATATTCCATCCTCATTCCTTTTCCTCTGCCATCACTTGCACACATCCATCTCCAAATTCATTTCCAGTGCTTTCCTTGTTTACACCTAATATGAAAATCTATCGTGTGTGATCTGATCACAAATGATCACGTCACGGAACAAATAACAACATAAACTGCCTTTCAAAAGTTTGGAGCCTGTAAGATGTTTTTAATGTTTTGAAAGACGTTTCTTCTGCTCACCAAGGCTGCATTTATTTGATTAAAAGTACAGTAAAAGCAGAAATATTGTATACAACTTATAATAATTGTTTTCTATTTGAATATATTTAAAAATGTAATTTATTCCTGTGATGCAATGCTGAATTTTCAGCATCATTACTCCAGTTTTAGTGTCCTTCAGAAAGCATTCTAATGTGCTGATTTGCAAACATTTCTTTTTATTATTAATGTTGATAAGGGATTCTTTGATGAATAGAAAGTTCAAATGAACAGTTCAAATCTTTTGTAACATTATAAATCTCGTTACTTTCACCAATGTCAGTTTAATGCATCCTTGCTGAATAAAATAAATAAATAAATACAAATAAAAATGTGCATGGTTGTGCACATGGTTGTGGAATGGCACGAGGGTGAGTAAATAACATCATTTTTATTTTTAGGTGAAAAGCCATTTAAAACCAGGTCTAAATAGGGGTTTGGTTTCTTAAACACTTTCCTGACATCTCTTCCTTTGCACACCTCTTTCTCGCTCACTTAATTTCTTGTTGATATGAAGTTAATTGGCCTGAGGGTGGGGGAACAATAGCAGGACAAAAGTTTGCTTCACACCTTCAAAGCACACCGCAGGGGGAGGATGTTGCCAGGGGCGCTTTGTGTGGTGCCAAAGCCAATGGTCAATAATTTAATTTGTGACGGATGACCAGCAGAGTGGCTGCTCAGTGTGAGCCTGTTGCTCTTGCATTAGCTAAAAGGCTAGGAACCTTTTAAAATAGTGATTTTGCTGTTGTAAATGAGTCTTCAGGGCAAAGTACAATAAAAAAACAACAGAAAGAACAAAAAGAGAGTGCAACTGATCAGCAGAGCTTCTTTGAAACAAATCATTTGTAAGGCGTGCAAAAACACCTTAAGCTAAATCTGTTTAGCCTTAACTATAACTTCTGAAAGACTGCCCAGCTCTGCTCCCTGTCTTAATGATATTCTCAGTCTGACTGTGATCAGTGAACTATTAAAGTTTGTCTGTCTCTTTTGGACCAGATGAGATCGCTGGACTCGGCTTACACCACAAACACTTGTGGTTGTGTAACCAAACATCTGCGGTTCTAGTAAAAGCATAAAAGACAGTGAAAAAATGGATGGAGGGAGGGAGCTTCAGATCTGTCAGTTTTTTGTTCACCTTTTAGGGTGAAGAAGGGCTGTAATTTTATGATTTTAACCAGCAGTCTTTGACGTGCTAACTCAGTGCCAAAGAGACAGGTGACAGGTAGTCTTAGCCTCAGATGGCATGACCCATGGACTGCAGACAGTCTGTTTGCTGATGACTGATGCATATTGCATCCACTGGTAAAGACTGCCACAGTATTATTTATTTATTCGGTCCCACTTTATATTAAGTGGCCCTAATACCTGTGTACTTACATAGTAACTAGATGTGTGCATAGTATGTAACCACAGTATAAGTACACATTGATACATAGTATCTACAGCTGTAATGTTTGTGTAACTACACATATGTAACAACCCACTGAATGGTATGTGTAAATACAAATGTGTAACAGGACATTGGTAACAACACTTTTTGGTAATGAAAGTACAAATGTGTAACAGGACTAACAGCACTTTTTGGTAAAGAAAGTGTTACACTTTATATTAAGTAAACAATTCCTATGGATTTACCATGTAATTACTCTGATGTTACACAAGTTTGGAGCCTGTAAGATGTTTTTAATGTTTTGAAAGACGTTTCTTCTGCTCACCAAGGCTGCATTTATTTGATTAAAAGTACAGTAAAAGCAGAAATATTGTATACAACTTATAATAATTGTTTTCTATTTGAATATATTTAAAAATGTAATTTATTCCTGTGATGCAATGCTGAATTTTCAGCATCATTACTCCAGTTTTAGTGTCCTTCAGAAAGCATTCTAATGTGCTGATTTGCAAACATTTCTTTTTATTATTAATGTTGATAAGGGATTCTTTGATGAATAGAAAGTTCAAATGAACAGTTCAAATCTTTTGTAACATTATAAATCTCGTTACTTTCACCAATGTCAGTTTAATGCATCCTTGCTGAATAAAATAAATAAATAAATACAAATAAAAATGTGCATGGTTGTGCACATGGTTGTGGAATGGCACGAGGGTGAGTAAATAACATCATTTTTATTTTTAGGTGAAAAGCCATTTAAAACCAGGTCTAAATAGGGGTTTGGTTTCTTAAACACTTTCCTGACATCTCTTCCTTTGCACACCTCTTTCTCGCTCACTTAATTTCTTGTTGATATGAAGTTAATTGGCCTGAGGGTGGGGGAACAATAGCAGGACAAAAGTTTGCTTCACACCTTCAAAGCACACCGCAGGGGGAGGATGTTGCCAGGGGCGCTTTGTGTGGTGCCAAAGCCAATGGTCAATAATTTAATTTGTGACGGATGACCAGCAGAGTGGCTGCTCAGTGTGAGCCTGTTGCTCTTGCATTAGCTAAAAGGCTAGGAACCTTTTAAAATAGTGATTTTGCTGTTGTAAATGAGTCTTCAGGGCAAAGTACAATAAAAAAACAACAGAAAGAACAAAAAGAGAGTGCAACTGATCAGCAGAGCTTCTTTGAAACAAATCATTTGTAAGGCGTGCAAAAACACCTTAAGCTAAATCTGTTTAGCCTTAACTATAACTTCTGAAAGACTGCCCAGCTCTGCTCCCTGTCTTAATGATATTCTCAGTCTGACTGTGATCAGTGAACTATTAAAGTTTGTCTGTCTCTTTTGGACCAGATGAGATCGCTGGACTCGGCTTACACCAAAAACACACATCTGTGGTTCCAATAAAAGCATAAAAGACAGTGAAAAAATGGATGGAGGGAGGGAGCTTCAGATCTGTCAGTTTTTTGTTCACCTTTTAGGGTGAAGAAGGGCTGTAATTTTATGATTTTAACCAGCAGTCTTTGACGTGCTAACTCAGTGCCAAAGAGACAGGTGACAGGTAGTCTTAGCCTCAGATGGCATGACCCATGGACTGCAGACAGTCTGTTTGCTGATGACTGATGCATATTGCATCCACTGGTAAAGACTGCCACAGTATTATTTATTTATTCGGTCCCACTTTATATTAAGTGGCCCTAATACCTGTGTACTTACATAGTAACTAGATGTGTGCATACACAAGTATTAGGGCCACAATATAAAGTGGGACCATTTATTTATTTATTTTTTCATGCAAGCCTGTGTTTGTGGTGTACTCCAATTCAGACAAATCCAGCCCTACACATCACATAAAAACAAAACAAACCATAGTTAATCACTTTACATGTGAGTCAGCCAAACAATCTCTTCCCGTTTAAAGGGATAGTTCACCCAAAAATGTCTTTGTGTTTTTGTTTTGTCTATACAATGAAAGTCAATGGGGTCCAATGTTGTTTGGACAAAAACATTCTTCATATTATCTTCTTTTGTGTTATGCAGAAAAAAGGAAGGTTGGAAGTCAGGTTTGGAATTTTCTGAATTTCATTTTTGGGTCAACTGTCCCTTTAAAGGGGTCATATGATGCGATTTCAATTTTTCCTTTCTCTTTGGAGTGTTACAAGCTCTTGGTGCATAAAGAAGATCTGTAAAGTTGCAAAGACTAAAGTCTCAAATCCAAAGAGATATTCTTTATAAAAGTTCAGAGTCAGCCACACCTACCTAAAACGGCTCATTCTAACACGCCCCCACATATCTACCTCACTATGTGGGAAGATTTGCATAACGCCGCCCAAATGTTCACGTAAAGAAAGAAGGCGTAACTTTTAGCGGCAGGCGTAACCGCTGCCGCCATTTCGTGAAGACGCTGTGTGCTTCGTTGTGAAAGCGAAACTACTTCGAAAGGTCTTCCAAAAGAGAACGATATCCCCGCATAAACACATTTCATTACACCAAATACACAAAATAATGTTCTTTTTAGCAGCATCATATGACCCCTTTAAGAACCTTGTATACTCAAAGTGTTCATTGTACTTACTGAACGCATTGTATGCAACTTTTATAGTTGTGCAAAAGCATGTGTAAATGTTTTAAAAACAATAACAGGGATATCTGGAATTTGCTAGAGTATGTGGTGTGACCGTTACGCTTGCTAACCCAGATTTAAGTGAGGCACTAGGCCTATCACCACAACCCCAGAATAACTCTGTATTTCATTTGAACATCAGCTGCTCTGCTGCATGTCAATAAAGAATACAGAGGCCAGAACAGTAATATTCATGAGAATCTTAACAAGTCCTACTAAAAATTCAGGGCTAATCCCTTGCTGTACTGTCATAAATGGGATGCATTTTCTTGATCCTACTCCTCTGCCTGAGGCCTAACAATTATACTGCATGCCAGTCCCATCACTGTAGTACAACCTGATGATAAACATGAGAATATGCTTTGTTGCACAGAAATAGATGACATGGAACCATATTTGACAAATACTACATTAATCATTGAGTACGTTTACATGGACATCAGTAATCTAATTATTTACCTTGTTCTGAATAAGACAATATTATGATTGAGGTGTTTACATGAGTTGCTTTTAGAATATTCCTTTCATGTTCCCATTTTACATGTTATAATACATAGATCGATTAATGGCACACGTCCCACGTGACGCCATCCGACGTTCCCTCCAGAATTTCACGTATGTTCGTCTTCGGTACTATACAGTTTTGGGTGTTTTATTTTTAATTTCACGAAAGCTTCAAGTGCAGTTAATTATATGTCATGCTATACGTGCAAACAGACGACGACAGATAAAAATATGCCTTCTTGCTTGAAGCCATGCTCTTTTGTTTGCCGTCAAACGGTTGACCACTGCCGTGTGCGTATCCTGTCGCAAAATGCGGTGAAAAGTCCTACACGACGGTAATAGTGTGATTAAGGTGTGTACATGTCTATACTGCACTTCAGTAATGCGATAGATAGGAATACTCCACATGTCTTAATCCGATTTCTGTTTATTTCGATTATGACTTTAGCCGGATTAAGGTAATCAAAAATCTCTGTTTACATGGTAGATTCTTAATCAGAGACAGATCTTAATCATATTAATATCGGATTATTGTTGTCCATATAAACGTACTCACTGTTTCATAATATCATAATGTTGAGGTTTATAATATCTTAATATCTTCATGCCTTATAGTCACATTTGCAGATTGGATCTTGGCCATAATATACTTTAATACAAGCAATCAACAGAGGTGTAAAGAGTACCTAAAAACCATACTTGAGTAAAAGTACAGATACCTTACAGTGAAAATTACTCCACTACACGTTACAAGTCACCAATTCCAAAACAACTTGAGTAGAAGTCTTAGAGTATCTGATTTTAACAGTACTTAAGTATTTTACTTATACTAAATATAGGCTCAAAAATGCACTAGTTAAAGAGACATGCCAGTGAAAAAC
>NW_015647488.1:100430-148467 GCF_001515625.1 Sinocyclocheilus rhinocerous
ACAGTATTGCCATTGTTGTAAATAATGAAATAGATCAAGAAATTCAGTCAACTGATTTCTTTGCCATACAAGCAGATGACACTACCGATGTCTCATGTAAATGCCAGCTGTCCGTCATTCTCCGTTTCACGAGTTCACGCTAACATATAATGTGATTAAGCAATTAGTAGCATATTTGGCGTGCTGTCCAGAGGGAGGGCTCCGAGCTCGGGTTAAAGCCCGAACCCAGAGAACTCCCCCCCCATCCCAAGACTGGGAGGAAATTAGAATAGTAGTGAGGTGTTGGGGTGGAGGCGGGATGCTGGAAAACTTTCGTGGAACTGAGGTAAGTTGGCTGTATATATACACACTTATGTGCTTAAGGTGATTAGCTGACGAGCTCCACCTGGGCCAGACTGATTATCTGATCGTGCTCCTCCCGAACCTTGTTAATAAAACATCATTTCATGTTCCTGTTTTACAAGTTATAGTACAGTACATAGATCGATTAATGGCACACGTCATTACGTTCCCACGTGACGCCATCCGACGTTCCCTCCCTAATTTCACGTATCAACATACAGTTCATCTTCGGTACTATACAGTTTTGGGTGTTTTATTTTTAATTTCACGAAAGCTTCAAGTGCAGTTAATTATATGTCATGCTATACGTGCAAACAGACGACGACAGATAAAAATATGCCTTCTTGCTTGAAGCCATGCTCTTTTGTTTGCCGTCAAACGGTTGACCACTGCCGTGTGCGTATCCTGTCGCAAAATGCGGTGAAAAGTCCTACACGACGGTAATAGTGTGATTAAGGTGTGTACATGTCTATACTGCACTTCAATAATGTGATTAAAATAGGAATACCCCACATGTCTTAATTCGATTTGTGTTTACTTCGAGTATGACTGGATTAAGGTAATCAAAAATCTCTGTTTACATGGTAGATTCTTAATCAGAGACAGAGATTGTCTTAATCATGTTAATATCGGATTATTGTTGTCCATGTAAATGTACTCATTGATTTCTCCTGTTTTGTTGAGCAGATGAGCCTGTGTGATGGAAAATTTAAGAAGTTTTATTGCCATGGTAATAAAGTTGTAGATGAAAGCACACACACATCCTCATCTCCCCATGGTGATAAGATCATGTCTGTCATCAGTCATTCCCATCTGAGCAGCACAACCTCCCCCTGCTGCACTGGGAACGCTGGAGGAGGTCTAGGAGTGTGTTGAACGAGCAGGAAGAGGAGTGTGTTTGTGAAGGAGACAGACAGTGCAAGCACATACACAAATAGCATGTAAAGGTTCAGATAATGTGTGTTTGTGAATGCCTCAAAGTTACTGTGAGGGATCTTTCTGATTTAATCTACCATAATGTAAGAGTCACACACCCAATTCCCAAAACTGTGGAGAGAACTGGACCACAACAACAGTCACACAATACAACTGACAATTGTGTATGTAGCAAAAATAAAAACAACAAACAAAAAAATTAACTAAAAACAAAATAAAAAACACATAGACAGACCACAATGAAACAAAGCACAACACAACACAGAGACAGGCGCAACAAGACAAAACAAAGAGACACAAAAAAAACCTCAATAAGACATAGAAACAGACAAAAACAAAAACAAAAACATAGACTGGCCGAAACAAAATAAAACACAGAGAAAGCCAAAAACAAACCTAAACAAAGAAAAAAAGATAGACAGGCTAAAACAAAACAAAACACTGAAGAAACAAAAACAAAAAACATAGACAGGCTGAAACAAAACGTCTCAGGTTACTTATGTAACCATGGTTCCCTGAGTAGGGAACGAGACACTGCGTCCTCTAGGGGTCGCTATGGGGAACGCCTCGTCGTGACCCGTGTCTGAAGCATACATTGAAAAAACACCAACTAGTTGGCCGGCGACAGCCATGACGTCAAAGAGACAAAAACAAAACACAGAGATAGGCCAAAACAAAACACAGAAAGAGACAAAAACAAAATACATAGAAGAATGAAACAAAACAAAACACAGAGACAAAACAAAATGAAACAAAACACAGAAGGAGACAAAACAAAATAAATAGACAGGCCAAAACAAAACAAAAAACACAGAAACATGCCAAAACAAAACTAATAGAAAGAGACAAAAACAAAATATATAGACAGGCCAAAACAAAACAAAACAAAACAAAAAACACAGAAACATGCCAAAACAAAACTAATAGAAAGAGACAAAAACAAAATATATAGACAGGCAGAAACAAAACAAAACAAAACAAAACAAAACCCAAATACATAGTAGAATGAAACAAAACAAACAACAGAGACAAAACAAAATGAAACAAAACACAGAAGGAGACAAAACAAAATAAATAGACAGGCCAAAACAAAACAAAAAACACAGAAACATGCCAAAACAAAACTAATAGACACGTTGAAACTAAACAAAACACAAAGACAAAACAAAACAAAACATTGAAATTAAAACACACACACACACACACACAAGACCAAAAAAAGTTAACTATTGTGCTGTAAGCAACCCTTGGCTGGGTATCCCAGTTAAACATTCTCCAGTGCTGTAGTGTGCATTCAGGTGGAGCATAGAAGAATGAAACAAAACAAAACACAGAGACAAAACAAAATGAAACAAAACACAGAAGGAGACAAAACAAAATAAATAGACAGGCCAAAACAAAACACAGAGATAGGCCAAAACAAAACACAGAGATAGGCCAAAACAAAACACAGAGATAGGCCAAAACAAAACACAGAGATAGGCCAAAACAAAACACAGAGATAGGCCAAAACAAAACACAGAGATAGGCCAAAACAAAACACAGAGATAGGCCAAAACAAAACACAGAGATAGGCCAAAACAAAACAAAAAACACAGAAACATGCCAAAACAAAACTAATAGAAAGAGACAAAAACAAAATATATAGACAGGCAGAAACAAAACAAAACAAAACAAAACAAAAACCAAATACATAGTAGAATGAAACAAAACAAAACACAGAGACAAAACAAAATGAAACAAAGGAGACAAAACAAAATACATAGACAGGCCAAAACAAAACAAAACAAAAAACACAGAAACATGCCAAAACAAAACTAATAGACACGTTGAAACTAAACAAAACACAAAGACAAAACAAAACAAAACATTGAAATTAAAACACACACACACACACACACAAGACCAAAAAAAGTTAACTATTGTGCTGTAAGCAACCCTTGGCTGGGTATCCCAGTTAAACATTCTCCAGTGCTGTAGTGTGCATTCAGGTGGAGAGATGTTTGATGTCTTCACTGACTAGCCATATCAGGGCAGTGGTAACCAATAATGACTTTGTTGAAGCAATGGCGCCTCCTGACCAAAGGTCTGTTGATAACTAAATACAGACAGCAAATGACTTTGACACAGCCTTATGATATTTATAAAGACATGAACAAAAAAATGGAATTTAACTTAACTTAAATTAACTGTTGATTTCAGCAACTGCTCTGGATTTGACCTGTGGCAGAAAGGCTTACATCTCAATTTACAGCTCCACCCATTTTGGATCTAAACCTTTCCAAGGCTGATTTTGAGTTGGGAGTTTCCCGTTTCATTTCCTATCTCGAGCTAACAGAGTCATCTTTGGCTTGTATGCTAAACCACCTCTCAAAAACATGTGCTCTTCAGCTCCAGAGTGCAGATTAGCAGCTGCTGCCTAAAGGGGAAGCGGGCAGTTTAAACCCAGAGCGGGAGCCAGCACAACCGCATGAACCCGGCACCTCCGCTTGATGAGCCAAAACTCAATCAGGGTGAATCCTTTTTAAGCCATCCCAAGAATGCAAGTAGACCCCTAAAATAATCACAGTAAAAATACCTCATCAACATAGCCACAGATGTAAAAACACAGCTATATTTAAACCCTATGCAAGCACTTCACACCTCATGGTGTGTGTTTGTCAATGGTTGTCCATCAGTGTGCAATTTTGTGTGTTAACTCAGATCAGACATTCTAAAATTAACACATCATGTGAAAAATAGCATTTCAGGATTTCGTTCAAGCCTGGGGTTGCATTATGACCCAGTAAAGAGACTAGATGACGTTTCTTATGTCTACAAGGAAGCAGCTGTATGTTTTAGGCCTGCATCTGTTCCTGCCTTCACCACCTCACTGAAAATGGGTCTTTAATTAATTTCATACTTAAAATATCTGCTCTGCATTATTTAGCTCTCTCCTTTACACACACACACACACACACACACACATGCTTATACAAACACACACACTAAAAGACATACATTTACAGAAGCTCACAGTTATTGTAAAATGAATATAAATGAAGAAAGCTGAATCAGTTTTGAATATAATATTTGAACTGATTTTTTGACATACGGAAGATAACTGAGCAAATCTCTGTTTGTAAAAATGAGTTCGAAACAAGTTAAAAAGCTCTGTCTATTATATAATGTGGCATAATGTTAAAACCAGAGAAAAATAAATAAATAAATAAACACATCAACAACTTTTGCAATACATTTTTGGTTACAATAACACCTACAGTGGAAGTCTATGGGACAAGGCATACTAGGGAAATATGCAGCTTGTATTTTTTAACATAATTATATTAATTCTTCCACAAAAATATGTTACTTGAGATTAAAAGTTGTCAAAAATGGTTCTAGTCGTTTTACTTGCTTTACATGGTCATGGCAGTTTTTACCTTTTATTTTGGTGCAACGTCTTGCCCTATAGACTTCCATGAATGAGTCAAAATAATTTTCTGTGGTCACAGATGCTGTCAATAGAGCTTAACTTGTATGTAACCCATAACCTTCCTTTAACCGTTAACAGTTTCATGGTTTCAGAAAGACCAGCGTTTAGCATTCACTGGGAATCCAAGTTGTGTGTTTCTATGGATGCTTTGTTCATAATGTCTACATACAGAATCCCTGAGGTTTATGCATTTCTCAAATTCTTCAGGTTCTGTACATTTCTCACATGATTTTTGGCAGCAAACATGCAATGATATGATACCACAAACAGAGCTTAATTTAGATTGAGCACTTTTGGGTTTATCTTTAACCACGCAATCACAAAATCCCTCAGTGTTTCCAAGAACGCTCCCAGCACACCCCATTCAGTTATCAGCTGCATCTCATTAAAAGAGGTTTTTTCTGAAATCTGCAACACAAATCTGTTATCCACATGGTCTAATCTCCATTTAAACAGCAACACCACAAGCAGAATATTTTTCGAGAGCCTGTACTGTTGCAGCCATTTTTTAAAATTGAGAATCAGTTGCAAAAAGGAAAGTAAAGAGAAGATAAATTGTGTCAGCTGAGACCAGGGGGTGAATCATGTTCACATTTTACCCTAAAATAAAAAGAATAATGTTGTCAGTGGTGGTTCACATTATATTCTTACTACTGTAATAATATGTCATTCTGGACCCGGTGAGGATTTTCTTTTCTCCAAAAATGCTAGTTAATGTTATCACATTGGACTGAAAGTTACTAACTTTGTTTAAAAAAAAAAAGAAAAGAAAAAAAGGCTATATTTGTGATGTTCCAGGTCAAAAATTATCAGCCTGCAAAAAAAAAATCTAAATTAGTGCTGTCAAATATCCAAAACATCCAAAATAAAAGTTTGTGTTTACATAATATATGTGTGTGTCTGTATTACTGTATATATTTATATGTATATATAAATACACACAAACATATGTATATATTTAAGAAATATTTACATGTGTATATATATTTATATATATATCATATTATACACAGTACACACATATATTATGTAAACATAAAAAATATAAAAAATATATAATGTAATCACTATTAATCGTTTTGACAGCACTAATCTAAATTCCTTGTTACGCTATATAATTGCCAAATGGATTCAATCTTTTCATCAATTTGTTTTCTTTTAATTCGGTCAATTTTATTCATATTCTTTTTGGAACTGATTGATCATAGACCTTATTAATCTAAGCTTATGCATTCATTAAATATTGCGTTAATGATCCACAAATAATGCTTTTTTCAGGTGCATAAACACAGATCAATGAGGCCTATGGCCAATCAGTTCCAAAAAAGAAATACAAAACCTATACTAATTGAAAGAAAGCAAGCTGACAAAAAGATTGAATCTAAGATTTGGTGATAATATAGCATAATGAGAGATTTATAGGCGTTTTTTAAAAGGCTGGGCATTTTCGACTGGGACATTTGGGACATCGACATTCACCCAAAAGTAACATTATTAACATGACATTATTTTATCCTTTTATAACATTTATTTTATTTTATATTATAATGAGTAGTGAGGTGAAGGTAGCCTGGTAAAACCCCTGCTAAAGACCCTCTCAGACACACATATAAGGGCAGAAGCAGTATCCGCGACAGAAGAGTTGGATGCACCAAGGCTCCTCCATAAATATCCCACATAAAAAAGGAATTCTTCATCTACTGGCTATTAATGGCAGGCCTGCTGCACTAAAGTTCCTCTTCCACGCCTGCTCCAAATCAGCAGCTCGTTAATCTTCAGATGAATACATCGCCCCGTTCTGTCCCCCTCCGCCCGCGTCGCTCTAAGGGCCTTTTAGAAGAACGACACTCCATCACTTTGCTCATCTTTAACTTTGTCGCCTGGTTCTTCACTATTTGTCCAATTAGATATATCACACATTTCAGAATCTGAAGACAGAGGAAGAGTATTTGACTGTAATTTCCTGGAGTCTCTGTGCTTTTCTTTCATTAACTTCAAATAAAAGAGTGTATTGCTCACTGATATTCAATATACTTACATCTGTGTTGTTTACATCCACACTTTCCTCCACAGGTATACTGAGAGACACACATGACGATGTTTTTTTTTAGCTCATGCCACATGCAAACACAAAACTCGCATCACGGCCAATCTCAGCGTGATTACTGACTCTCACATCACTATATTTCACAACTGTTTGATGAAGGCAGCGAAACACAGAGAGCAAGCGAGAGAAGATTACTGAAGATAATGCGCTAAAAAAACTAATTAAAGAAGAAGGCCGTGCCCCGTTATCAGTTATCACAGCCGAGCTTGAGTCACCCATTTTAGATGAAACAGAAGTTGCTGCATTTCAGCTTTCTTGTACTCGTACAAAGCGAGACGGATCAGGTGAACGGCGTTTGAAGTGAAATGAAATCCTACACGCTTATGGCAGATTGAACCCCAGACAAACCCCATTCCCAACCTCATTAGCTGTGATGCTTCAGTTGGACACACATATACAGCTATATTTCTGACATTGTGTAATTAATACAATGAGTTTCTGGGGGGGTTTTGCAAAGCTGCTAAATGAGTAAATGTAATTTTCTGTGCAACGCAAGCTGCCTGATGACACAAGCACAAAACCAATTATTTAAAAGAATATAAAAAGAAAACACTAATGTTGTGTTTTAGATTTATTTGTGATAAATGCACGATAAAGTGATATATAATGACAGTAGCTGACAAAAAACAAGTTGATTAACTAATCTCAGCATCCACAATCTTGATTAGAAATTTCAAGAATTGTGCAGCTGTACTGGAACATTTTAAAACCCTGTTAAAATTAATACATACACTACCATTCAAAACGTTTTGAAAGGAGGTATGCTCACCAAGTCTTTATCAAAAATATAATAAAAACAGTAATATTGTGAAATATTCTTGCTGTTTAAAATAACTGTTTTCTGTTTGAATATATTGTAAAATGTAATTTATTCCTGTGATCAAAGCTGAATTTTCAGTAAGACCCCTCAGATTTTTTACGTCTTTTGAGAGGGCCTGATGCCCACAAGCCCCCATAATCCACTGCTTTATTTTTGATCAGTGTCGTCAGATATAAAAGGGTCTTATGTGTGTTATGACATTAAGGTAAGTCAAGATGACAGCAGAGCTCTCTCTGTCCCAGTTTTACATATACTTTGTTTGACCTATGAACCTTAACCTTGTGAAATGCTGAATTATCAGAGGTGTCAGTGAGAGGGGTTGGGTGTGAGTAAAAAGTGTTGGAGGGAAAACAAAGTCGAGGGGTGACAGTGCGGCCAATACTTTCTGACAACACTGGCAGTGTTTTTCTACAGTAACCCACTGACCTGAATCACCGAATCCCTCTCCATTTGATGTGGAGATCTTTTCCCAGCTCTTTCCAACAAGAATATATGAATATACAATAATCTCTGCAGTGCGCAAGACATTTTTAGGTCTCCACGGGAATTGACGTTTATTAAATTGTTATTATTATTATTATTAATTTTTATTTAAAATAATGATAATATCTAAGGACGTAGCTTTTAATTAGTTTTTCATATTATCAAGGACATGTCGTCACATCTAAAACTGTTTTAAACAGCATGTTCTTAATTATAATTATAATTTTATAATTATTATACAAGCAGCTTAAAGGTGAAAGGTGTTAAATAAATAAATACACAAGTAAATAAATATAAATAAATAAAGCTAGCAAGAAAATAAATGAACGAATAAGCAAGTAAATAATATAAAATAATAGTAAAATAAATAATTAATTAAATTAGTAAATAAATCTATAAATATAATAAATAGTGCCAGAGATAGGGTCCAAGAATGCATGTGTTCTAGACTAAATTTATCATTAGCATTACAAATAGAGACAGTAGCATCAGAGTGTTTGTGTGTGCTCATCTGTTTATGTTTGTGTTGGGTGTTAGTCTGTGTTAAGTCTTATAACTGCTGTCGGGACACAATGGTCTATCAGGCGAGGGGAAGAACAGCTCGTAGAATGGAAGGAAGAGAGGCGTGGAGACAGGAAGCCCACCAGCCTGAGGAAACACACGGGCCTCTGTCTCGACACTAAGAATGAGACAGGAAACACAAATACAGAGAAAGAGCAAGATAAAGAAAGTCATAGAGTGAGAGAAAATGTATTAATGTGCATGAGTGAAGAAAAGACTACGTGTATGTGTGTATGTGTGAATATGCTATATGGCTGTAAAAACCCTTCAAAAACTCTAAAGACTGTCAACATTTCCACAAAAATATTAAGCAGTACAACTGTTTTCAGTATTGATAATAAGAATATTTGTTTCTTGGACATCAAATCAGCATATTAGAATGATTTCTGAAGGATCATGTGACACTGAAGACTGGAGTTATGATGCTGAAAATTCAGCTTTGCATCAAAGGAATAAATTACATTTTAAAATATATTTGAATAGAAAACAGATATTTTAAATTGCAACAATATTCCATAATATTACTATTTTTTTTTTACTGTATTTTTGATAAAATACTGTGAGCAAAGAAAAGAATCACCCCCCTTTAAAATAATCACATTTTGTTGCTTTGCAGCCTGGAGTGAAGACGGGCACAGTTTTTTTTTTTATCCAGCTGTATTTACTCAGTGCAACTTATAACATCCAAGTGAAAGATAAAACACCAACATGTCCGAAAGAAATAATAATAGTAAAAAAAACAAAAAACAGAATCACTGAGTTGGAAAAAGGATCACCCCCTTGTGTCAATATTTTATTGAACCATTATTTGCTTTAATTACAGCCTTTAGTCTGTTGGGATATGTTTCTGTCTCTACTAACTTTGCACATCTAGACTTTGCAATATTTGCCCACTCTTCTTTGCAGAACTGCTCAAGTTCAGTTATATTTGATGGTGACCGTTTGTGGACTGCAGTCTTCAAGTCATTCCACTGATTTTCAGTGGGGTTTACATTAAGTCTGGCCTCTGGACATTCACCTATTTCTCCTTCAACCACTGTGTGCTCAGTTTTGCTGTGTGCTTTGGGTCATTGTCATGTTGGAAGGTAAACCTTCTTCACATTGACAACTTTCTGTCAGAGGGCAGCAGATTGTCCTCAAGAATCTGACGGTATTTTGCCCCATCCATTTTTCCTTCTATCCTGACAAGTGCTCCAGTCCCTGCTGCAGAGAAACACCCAATAACAGGATCTTACCATGCTTTACTGCAGAAATGCTGTTACTTGGATGATGAGCTGGATTGGATTTCCGCCAGACATATTGTTTGGTGTTGAGGCCAAATAAGCTTTTGGGTGAATGTCGATGTCCCAAATGTCCCAGTCGAAAATGCCCAGCCTTTTAGTCTCATCTGCCTCTGAATCTTCAAGGTGCGTTTTGGCAAAGCTCAATCATGACTGCATGTGGCCTTTCTTGAGGAGTGTCTTTTTTCTTTCAACCCTCCCATACAAGTCACATTTATAAATTTGCAATATTGTTGTCAAGTGCACAAAATGACCATTCTTTGTCATAAATTCCTGTAAATGCTTCAGAGTTGCTGTAGGCCTCTTGTTCGCCTCTCTGACCAGTTTCCTCCTGACTCTTTCATCCAGTTTGGAGCGACGTCCTGATCAGGGAGGGACTGTGTTGTACCAAATACTTTCCACTTCTTAATAATAGACTTCACTGTGCTTCTTGGCATTGAAAAAAGCCTTTGACTTTTTTTGTATCCATCTCCTGACTTGTGCCTGTCCACAACTTTATCCCGGAGATCTTTTGACAGTGCCTTGCCACCCACAGTTGATTGTTTGCTTCAGCTGCACTACCAAGGAATGTAGGAAATCTCTTTTCATGCTGAGCGAATCAAAATGACCACAGCTGATCACAGTTGAAAGTCAAATGGTTTTGTGTGCCATTGAGAAGGTGATTAGCTACACCTGATTGATTTTATTTTTTAAGTCCTTTTTAGGAGGAGGTGGATCCTTTTTTCAACTCAGTGATTCGGTTTTTTTATTATTATTATTTCTTTCTGACATGTTGGAGTTTTATCTTTCACTTGGATGTTATAAGTTGCACTGAGTAAATACAACAATCTTATAAATAATCTTACATTATATCTTATTTTATTTTAATTTTGTCATTATAATTTGAGTGACATGGAAATATTGCAGAATCTATCTATCTATCTATCTATCTATCTATCTCAAGTGGTCTCAGACTTCTGGACCAACTGTATATACTGAAGGACAACGAATGGTCTTGTCATTTCACAGTGCGCATATTTCATTTACATCCACTGATTTAATAATCTTCATTCAATAACCCACAGTGTTTTTCTATTATTTACCTTTAGTAAGAACAGAAAGCTCATTACTTGAACTTGCATAACACATTGCGGTCTGACATTTCTTTCCCCAAATGTACTCTCTCACAGGCACTAAACCTCTACTTTCACATGCAATTTTGTGAGAGGAGACACTGCATCTATATGCAAACAGACAGAAAACCCCTGCAGGTGCATTTGTGTTACACAACCATCCAGAATCACCAGCGACCAGCACCAGCCTGTCATTTCCAAGGGCCTGCCTAGCTTATATGAGAGTATGTGTGTGTGTGTGTGTGTGTGTAAGACTGACAAACCTTCTCTAGTGACAGTTATACTTGAAAGCAATCCCTGTCCTTAAATTCAACTCATCGGTTCAACAGGTAACCCAGTCACCATTCAACCAGGTTACTAAAATAATGAAGTTTCTGTTTTCAGGATGTTTTTGAGAAGGGTACGTGGGGGTTTCTCGTCTGTTTGGTGCATGTTTATATGGGTGTGTCTGAGCGGTGCAGGGAAACTGAGGGCTGCTCTGTGCTGTCAGATTGAGTGTGTGTCTGCATCTGCTTGAAATGATGTTCGTGAGTGTGCGCACATGTGCATGAGTGTGTGTCATATGCGTAAACACAATAGACATGTCAGAGCAGTGAATGCCAACAGACAGGCACACTGCAATCTCAGTACACAGCCTTTTGTGAAGGTTACTTGGAAAACACAGGCAGGGTACAAATGAGGTCAATCTCAATGGGCAGAAGCTACCAGACCCTTTTACAAATATAGAGTCACGGCTAGGCAGAATACACCAAAATCAATATGCTAATATTGCTAATAAGCTGATTTGTTGCTCAAGAAACATTCATTATTATTATTATCAATATTGAAAATAGTTGTGCTGGTTAATATTTTTGTGGAAACTGGTACATTTTTTTCAGGAACCTTTAATGAACAGAGTTGAAAAAAATATAATGGATAGTTTTTAAAGTATATAAATATACATAATTAATCCTACATTATGGTCAAGTGATTCTACAAAAGGTCAGGGCTTTACTGAACTGAGAATTGGGTATGGCAATGTGAAATATTATCTTTTTTATAGGTCGTTCATTGTCTCTAAAGGAGATTAATCTTTATAAAGTGTGGTATTAACCCCTTAACTGTCACCCCCCATTTTTTAAAATAGGCATGAAAGTGCACTATCCAAACTTAAATTGTTGTAATTTATGAACACTTTGGAATACAGACCTAAGGTTGGTCTCTTTTTAAAGAAGAAAATCTGAATTTTGAATTTTTTCAAAACATTAAAGTATCAAAAAGTTATAGAAGTTTAAATTTACTGTAAAGGAAATGCACTATACTATTTTTATTTTATTGTATATATAATAAAATATTTTACATAACAGGTTTTACTCTAAAATTGGTATAAAATTAAAGCCTTATGTCTAAATAAGTTATGTTCCAAATTTGAAGTTGATATGAAAAAAATTGATAGAAAAAGGACAACAACCAAAAAAGAGCGCCAAGCGTCCCACAGGTGGGATGGTGATACATTCAATAAGTGGGTCATGGCTTGCTTAGTTCTTGTCCTGTCAGCAGATTCACAGAGGAGCTGCTACTGTATCCCTGACTCCTGTGGTAAGGATGCTTATGAATATCTGGCTCTCTCTCCAGGCTATTAATAGCAATGACAACAAGTGCTCTGCCCTGTGCAGTAAACCCAGATACCTGATACAGGGTTCAGACACACTTCCATCTCATAATGCAGTAGGTAAACTGCACACTACATTAATAGCAGACTTGAGTCGAAAATTTAGATTTCTGTAACGAAAGAACATAAATCATTTGCTATGGCTTAAACGAGTGCAAGCTTTGTTGTTTTTTCAAATATATGATTCACACACACACACACACACACACACACACACAAAAGAGTATTCTGCTACTAAACGCATATTGTAAAACAGACACTTTTATGTTGAAACTATAATAGAAGTAAAACTAAGTAAAAACTAAAGTTGAGTTTCAAACCTACTATCTGTGTCAGCTCTGTGTAAAGATGAAGTGTTTCTACTGAGACACACAGAATGTTTGATATCAAACAGCGTGAGTTGAGGAGGTTTCGTGGAGCTGCATACTAACTGGGTTGTGGTGTGTTTATCAGAATCCCTCCAAGGAAATTTCCGTTGTGCCAAAGTGAGGTTGAGGGCGTGGATGGGGAAAGTCAGAGATGGAGGATGGATGAATCCTGTAACCCAACGCTATATGTGAGCGAGCAGATATCTGTTTATGGAATCGTGCCTACAGACTTATCCATGATCTCATCCTCGGTAAATGAGTGTATCTGCTGTGGCCCCCTGCCAGAAGAGGAATGAAGTGTGTGATGAAGTACTGCTATTGCTACAACATGCTGTTGCTCACGCATAATTGGCTTAAACAATTTAAGTGCTCGGCCTTTAGATAATTACCTCCAATCAAAGAAAATATCACACATTAATGGTGATAGTGAGTAATGGTAATAAAATGCAGAAAGATTGCAAAAAGCGGTGTTATCCAACATGCTTTAATGTTATGGCATATTAGTCACTGAACACTTTAATGCCAGCTGAAAAAATCTGCCATTTAAAGGAATAGTAGTTCTTTCATCATTTACTCACTCTCATCACTCATCTTCTGTGGAACACAAAAGGTGATGTTAGGAAAAGATCACACTGCTCTCTTCCATACAGTGAAAGAGAAAGGTGACCAAGGGCTGTTCAAAACTGACAAAAGACATCAAATTAGCTAATTATGAGCATATTTAAATTTGTCAACTGTAATTGGGTATTAGGACACATGAGAACCAATGATGTTTGGTATCACTGAAGTCAAACATGGTGTGATCACGACCCAGCATATTTAAATATATGAACATGAATGAGATTTTATAGAATATTTAAAAAAAAACAACTAATACAGCACTCGACTACTAATGGGATAGTATGGACTACTTTTATAGTGCTTTTTGTCATTTTTGGAGCTTGACACTCTCGCTCCCAATTCATTTACACTGTATGAAAAAAAGCACCATGAAAATATGGTAACACTTTATAATAAGGTCCCATTAGTTAATGCATTGGCTAACATAATCTAACAATGGGCAATATATTGTAAAAGCATGCATTATTCTTTGTCAATGTTTGTTAATGAAAATACAATAGTTTGTGGTTCATGTTAGTTCAATGTGCATTAACTAATCTCAACCAATATATCTTTGATTTTAAAAAAATGCATTAGTAAATGTTAATATTAGCATTAACTAAGGATAATAAATACTGTATAAGTATTGTTCATAGTTATTTCATGTTAACTGAACTAGTTAAAGGAATAGTTTTCCCAAAAATGAAAATTTGCTGAAAATTGATTCAGGTCATCCAAGATGTAGAAGTTTAGTTTGTTTCTTCATTGGAACAGATTTGGAGAAATTTAGCATTACATCACGTGATCACTAATGGATACCCTGAAGTGAATGGGTGCCGAGTCCAAACATCTGATAAAAACATCACAGTTGTTACTAATCCACAAGTAATCTACATGACTCTTGTCTATCAATTAATGTCTCATGAAGTGAAAAGCTGTGCGTTTGTAATAAATCCATCATTAAGATGGTTTTAAATCTAAATCATCGTTTCTGGACAAAATATGAGTCCATAATCAATAATAATGCTTCCAGTGAAAAACAGTTCATCCCCTGTTGTCCTCTCACATCAAAATCCACCAACATATTTGTTTAGAGGTGTTTAGAACAGTTTTCACTTGTAAACGGGTGCTTGATCTGTGCATATTTCTCTCCTGATTCAGAAAAGACGACTTTTTTTCACTGGAGAAAGCAATAATATACATAGATGAGCCATATTTTTATGAGCAAGTGATGCAAAATTTCTGAGAGCACATTTTCAGCAAGTTGGGTGAACTATTCTTTAAACTAAAAAGTTAACAAATACAACCTTATTGTAAAGTGTCACCAAAAATGTAGCTAAATTTCTCCTTTTGTGATTAATGAAAAAAATAAACATCATACAGGTTTGGAATGATTTTCAAATGAATAAATGGGCAAAATATTTTTGGGTTGACTTTTTCCTTATGTTTATAGCTGGTATATGAAATGTATATTTGCTGATGATGGAGGAAAGCAGAAAACCATTCAGAACTCCCACTGAGAGACAGCTAAGATTCTCTCTCTCATCACATCTTTCCTCTTCCTTATCTCCCTCTCAAAGACGTGTGGGACGCAGCTTTGGAAGTAGGTCAAATCTGTGCGGGAAAACAGTGATCCTGGCAGACAGAACTGGCTCAATAGTGTGGAGCATGTGGTCTTTTTACCTTAAACAGAATAACGAAAGCAAAAAGCATCAAGACAACACCAAGTTTTCAGGCATTCAAATGCAGACATTCAGTTAAGCAGCAAATGATCAATTAAATGTTGTCAGGAAGTAAATTATGAGCCAGTGTATAAGTAATGCGTCTTGCTGTGAGATAGTGATAGTGTACATATGGTAAACTGTGAGATCTTTCTGTCATAGATGTGTATAGTAATGAGCTGATATCTATCTGCACTCTGCAAGCTCTGCTAGAAAATCTGTCCACAGTTCCTCTGATTGTGACTTCTCTTTTCTCTTGCAGCTCACCATGTTAAACGTGTCTGAAAGCTCACAAATGGGCCTTGACTTTGTGTGTGAGTGTGTTGGATACAGTAAGAACAGATGACCAGAGAAAGCATTGGCTCATCTCTGCATTCATGCACCTCCTGAGTTGTTATGGAAACACTATCGTCTGAGTGTGGTAGACCAGTCCTTGGCTTGTGTTTGTATTCTAGCGCTGTATTTAGACCAATCAGGGGATCGTGATCCAATGACGTGATCACAGGAACATCCTTTCATCTTTACCCTTTATTATTAGTTTATTTTACGTTACATACACACACCTACTATACTTAAACAAGTATGTAAATGATTGATTTGGTAAAGATATTTTAAAACGGCAGCTCTCTTCTTGTTTGAGAGTCGTAGTAATTAAATCATAATAAAATTAAGCAACAATTACACGAGCTAAAATGGTGTTGTACTGAATAATACCTTCAAATATGGCCAGCGGCTGAATCATGTTGGTATTCAGAATTAGACCAAACAGCACGATTGCAGGTGTGACACTGCTTTTATCCAAAAGTTAAAAAAAACTGATAAATGTTGAAAATCTTCCAAAAGGGTGATAAAATAAACAGAATAAAAAGACCATATGCGTCTAAAATTTAAGTCAATTAATATAAAAGTTCTCCAAAAATTAAAGATTCTTTTATTATTTACTCCCACATGTCGTTTTAAACCGTATACTGTTTTTTTCTATGATTGTCAAGCTGCTAAAAACATCATAAAAGTAGTCCATATGACTATATTGCAAGTCTTCTGAAGTTAAATGATAGTTTTGTGTGAGGAACACACTGAATGTATGACTGCAAAGGAACAAATCATGAAGAAATCGATCTTTTGAAATGATTCTTTTCAATGAACTGGTGGATCTCGTTCACAAATTAGATTAATGTGATTCATTAGCTTTACTCATGGACTTAAGGCCGCGATATACTTCAAGCAAAATCGAAGAATGAACTGTGTGATGTCATTTCGAAAAAAAGAATCAGGCCAAACAACATTTGTTTTGGGAGAAACAGCTTGCCAAAACGAACTTTCCTTAAAAGTTTGCTCTGGCTGGTAAACAGTTTCGAACAATCACTGGTCCGTGGTGATTATGTAATAGGTATGTGTGCTCTGAAGCTCCGCCTTCTGTGACGTGGAAATCTTCTTCAGTTCATTGCTATTTAAATGCTATATAAATAAATGTGACGTGACTTGACTGGAGCGGCAAATTACAAAGCTGGTGCAAACATATCCATATCGCTATGATCAGATGCTTTCTTCACAGCTGCTTTCTCACTGCTGTCATGTTTGTTATTGAGAGGACAGCATGCAGCATATATTTACATAGGCTATTAAAGGCAGAGTAAGTGATTTTTCAAAAACACTTTAGAAAACTGATTCGGGCCGAATCGCAAATCAATGTCGCTCTCAGCAGCACGGGCGATATTTCCACCTTCTTTTCACCCCTCAGCAAAGAATGAAAAAGAACTTCACCATGAGCATATTGAGGCCTTTATTGATCTGGCAGCAACTTTTCTTCAGCTCAATACAGGGGAAGATTTTAAAGTGACAAATAAAGCTCACTTAAAGCTATTGTACAGTATGTTGATCACAACTCATATTGATCTTTTTTTTTATTGAATGTTTATTGTTTTTAACAAGAATAACATACAAAAATAACACAAGTCAAAATTACAAGGGAAAAAAAAATACAAATTTCCTCATCAGCACCCAACCCCAACCCTAGGATAGTGTGCGTACATGATAACAGCATTACATTTGGAAAGAAGTTGCTATTTTCCAGGTTAAGTCTGCCTGGCTGAGCTCTAAAATTTCTCTAGTCAAATTTGGTAGGATGGCAAAAAATGGAGACCAAACACACCTGAAAGTATCCACATTCCCTTTAAGTGATGCACTGATTCTTTCAAATGTATTGATCATTTTTTTTTATGTTTAATGAACCAAAACATCTTAAGTGTTTGGAAAGACATGAGGGTGAGTAAATAATGACTATTTTCTTTTTTGGGTGAACTATCACTATAATATTAAGTAACTTGCATTTCAGGCACAATATGGTCAGCTATTTTATGTTTGTTCTTTGAAAATAGTTTCAAAAGAACCCAAAGCATGATCAACGGTTATGTGTTGCCAAGCAACACACAGCCTGACAGCCCGAAACGCAGTGAACACAGACAAGTGAAGTGATACGAATAGTGAAAAAAGCTAGTGAAAATCAACCAATCAGATTCAAAGATCAGAACTAACTGTTCTATAATAGGTCCATTTTGCCTGTTTTAATCACACGTTCAGCTGGTTATGATTCAAGCTTTGTAAAGAAAAAAGGGGGGAAAAAGGGAAAAAGAGAAAAAAAGATGAGCTTTTGAGGAAAAGAAGTAACTGGAACATTGAAAGGAATTAATCTCTAATAACGAAAAATAACACAAGAACAAAAGTTGAAGACCAAATCAAAGCAAAGACAAAAATAATACACACACAGTGAGATCAAAGTAAAAGCATGTCCTTGTGTTATTGAAATAGTTCAGTCCTTGCTTGAGGCAGTGTCTGATCCTCGGCCGGAGAGATGTTTTTTGTGCACCAGGAGGGGCACTTGGGGTTGATGAACCTTCATCTGAACATCTCATTTTTTAAGGATGTACTGTTACAAACAGGAAATCAAAAGACAGACAGGCAGACAGGTCTGACATCTCTGTAGGGGTTGGACATATTTGCACTCCGTAACCACGCAAATCTACTGTACAGGTTAAAATCAACATGAAATCAAAATTCATTTACTATCATAATACACTTTCCCAGTATAAAGGCATAAGGCAGAATGCACGGAATATGAGAAAAATGTCTTCAAGGTCTTTTGATTGAATTTGGACTGATTTAATATCCATTTTCTCTAAATCGGAGCATATTTGAGCCAAACTGCCAGCACAGGACAGTCCACTGATAGTCTAAAACAGGGCTTCCCAAATTGGGGTTTGTCAGGAAAACTGCAGGCAGTTTGTGAGTTGATGAAAAGCTAATAATTAAATCATGAAAATTAAAATAAACAATTTTAAAATCAAACATAAATAAAACAATTTGTCACATCAGAGAACTGTCAACATGCAAATGTGTTAAATTACTGAAATATTACCTTACAATCTCAGAGGAACTTCAAGTCAACATTTTAGGTCAAAGCTGACAAAAAAGTTTGGAAATCAATTTCAACAAAATGTGTTAGGTAGTTTTGTGAACAATAATAATGATGGCAAATAACAACTGATTTGAAAAATAAGCATTTTCATTTCGATCACCGCATGCGGGTCAAGCACCGATAAAAAAGTTTCAAAAGTGGGTGCCAGTGCGCACACACACACACCCGGAGCAGTGGGAAGCCATATTACTGCGACACCCGGGGAGCAGTTGGGGGTTCAGTGCCTTGCTCAAGGGTCTCACCTCAGTCGTGGTGACTGAGAGCGCTGGTTATTCACTCCCCCCACGACAATTCCTGCTGGACCTGAGACGCAAACCCACAACCCTCGGGTTACAAGTCCGACTCTATAACCATTAGGCCACGACTGCCCCACAGTCTGTTATGAAACCAACACTTTTCATGGCCCAATCAATTCCCAATGGATAAAATCAAGTTCTGATTTACATGTGCACATGGGCTAATTTAATACCATCTCTGGTTTGAAGAAAACGACCTAGACCAAGCATTTCTCCCATCATTCCTCTATCAGAGTTGAACTACAATAGTGCTAAAGGTGGTACAGCTCAGGGTCTGTCTATAGCTGTAAATGATAACAGTCATTTCCAGTCACTGTTGTTAATGTGTGGCTGTAGCGTTTTCAACCTGTTAGTTTAAAATCCTCTCACATGCAATCAAAAGTTTAAACTACAAAGTAGTAAGTTCTGTCCAAACCTTAATTTATGTACTGAAACTGTGGTTTGTATGGATCAGTTATCAATTAACACCCAAAATCCACTTTAATCACATCATGATCTGCTAATTTCCTTCAACAAGGTAAAAGTGAATGGAAATCTCTTCAACTTCAAAGGGCGCTTTGCAAATTGGATTTTCACATTGGCACCTTTCATGATCAAAAATGTCTAATACAGCAAAACATTTTGAAAGTGTATACAGAATGCTTAGAAGCAAGGACATGTGAAACAGCCTTGTAAAATATGAAAGCCGTCATGTGTCTCTCCTCTTCCCACCTTTGCATGTATAAATGCACTCTGTCCCGACCACAGGCTTTTACCGGTGCACGTAAAGTAAAGTGTCCGCTCACATTCTGTTTGCCAGGCCACCCTCACTGGCTGCGGCTTGCCTGTATTACTTCCAGAACTGTATAGCATTCACAATCTGCTGGGAAACCAACATGTCACGCTTGAGTCAGACAAAACCGCCGGATTCTTGCTGCCAGCACAGCCTGTTATGCGTTACAGGTTTACAGAGTAAACAGAGAGATTCCAGCACTTTCAGTTTTGCAACTTTGTGTACTGCATGGCCTTTCCTCTCAGTGGCATTTAAAGTATATCATTTAAAATCTACTATTGTTGTTCTTGTGCGTTCATTTGAAAATATACAGTTTTTGAGAACACAGTTCTTAAAGGGGTCCTATTATGCTCTTTTACAAAGTCTTGATTTTGTTTTGGGGGTGTACTAGAACAGGCTCTCATACTAGGTTGTTTGAAAAACACATTATTTTTCACATATTTTACATTATTACAACACCTCTCTCCCCAGTCTGGCATGAACAGCTCAAATAGTTCCTGTATCAAATGAAGGCCCGCCTGCTGAAAGACGAAATGTGCTGTGATTGGTTAGCAAGGCCAGTGTGTGTTGTGATTGGCATCCTTTTGAAGTGGACTTTGAGCTTTGTAACTTTGCAGATCTTTTTTATGCTCAAACAGCAACATTATAGACTAACTAAAGTTGAAAAAGTGAAAAAGCATAATAGGACCCCTTTAAGAAAAAATACTAAGTGGAATTCTTGAAAAAGTCTCAGATATTTTAAATGATAGGCTTTGATGTTGTCTAATTTTATTGCACATTGCCTTGTCTAATACAACAAATTCATAACTTTATATTGGAAAATCGTGTAGTGATATATTTGCAGTGTAACAAATAGTGTGTAGAAAACAGTGGTTGTTTTTGTGATTTAATTAGTACGCACCTCTTAAACATCTTTTGAATGTAAAGTGTGTGAGATGGGTTGATAAAATTAACTGTCATTGGATTTTTTACTTATTAAATATTAAAGGATTATTAGTAGTCCATTTGTACTGTAAAGGTCACTGGCAAAATATCTACTATAATATAAGTTGTTTATATGTTGCTTGCGATAAATGTTTTTTACCTTCATTGTTAGTTGTGGCATCTTCTGTAACAGCAGGGCTAGAATAGCCAAACCTGGCAAGAAACACTTTTGTTATTTCTTACAAACAACATTGGCTGTTTCAGGTTTTCATCCTCTTTCTAAGACAATTTCGGCTGATGTCTCACATACTTCATTCAACATCTGTACAGACTGACCGGTACTTGAATCTTTCAGCTTCACAGTACCTGATTTCATTAAGTCAGTTTCAATTAGAGTGCCAAGAACAGTTGGATGATTTTTAGTGCAGAGAAAAACAGACATGCCTCAGTCACTGGGTCTGATCTAAGATGGTACGGTTTAATATCTGCGTGCCAATCTGAGACAAAACAGTCATTATAAAGTTCAGAGGTGCTCTGCATAGTCTACAATATCCTATTTACCCACACACAGTCACTTCTGCACATGTAATCAGCGTGAAAAGATTTGATACGGAAAGCCCAGTCGCTCACCTCCCCTATCACACAACACTTGAGGAACATATACATCCAAAACATCCTGTGCACCAACACATAGATGAATCACTGATGTGAAGCGCCTGTTCATACACCTTTGATGCTTTAAATCAAAACCATGTAAATATATGAGGCGATGGGTTTGTACAGACATGTTTGTGGATGCATACATGCAAAGACGAGCCAAATTAGATATAAACTACGGTTCAAAAGTTTTGGGTTGGTAAAAATGTTTTCACTGTTTTTGAAAAAGTCTCTTATGCACCAACGCCGCAGTTTACAAAAATACTGTAAAAACTGTGAAATAGCATTACAACTTAAAACAACCATTTTCTATTTTTAAAATGTAATTTATTCCTATGATGACTTTTCAGCATCATTACTCCAGTTTTTAGTGTCACATGATCCTTCAGAAATCATTCTAATGTGCTGATTTGCTGCTCAAGAAACATTTCTTATTATTATCAATGTTGAAATCAGTTGTGCTGCTTATAAGAAACTATGACACATTTTTCAGGATTCTTTGATGAATAGAAAGTTCAAAAGAACAGTATTTATTTGAAATAGAAATATTTTGTAACATTTTAAATGTCTTTATATTTTATTCTCTAATGTATCTGTGTGTAATAAATAAGAAAACAAATAAGAATATATCCTCTATACTATGCTATAACGTGTGAGGCTTCTCTCTTCTTCAAGTTAAGATGAAACACTATAATATTCTTCATTGTAAAAAAAATATGTCCAGAAATTATTGTGATTTCTCAGCATCAACTTGTACTTTGTTAAAATGCTTTTGTGTTTGAAAGAAAGCACAGCTTCTTCTAAACCAGGAACGCTTATCAGTACATGACAGCGTTTGCTTTTCAGTACCATATAAACAGAATATCTAAAAAAAAAAAAAAAATCTTATCATTAATAAAATTAAACTGCTGTATCACAGCTGATTTATAAAAAAACGTTTACTCACTGTATCAGTGCTTTCAACTTTAAGAGCAATACATTTCAGAAGGTACAAGCTGTACAAATAGGAAATGGATGTTATTCCTCTGGACATTCCAGAGATTTTCTTTTAAGGGATCTATAAAGCGTAACACGCTGTACACTAGCATTCTTTTCTAAGATGAAAAAAAAAGAAAGAACATTTACTGCACGTCTTTATCAGTCTCAGACACAAACAGCTCATTTAAAGTGTTTTATGGCTGCAAGTCTGTGCAGCAGCAGATACCTGGCATATTTACGGTCATAAGGTTAACCCCCTTTGAAGGTGTCAGAATGTATTTTCAACACGATCAGCTGCAGTGAAACATTTATCTGACCTATGACCCTCAATAATCTTTCTATAATCTTCAGTACTTGCTACCGACAATCCCTGGCGTGTTTGCGGAGGAACCGGGTTTAAGGTTTCCGGGAGTGCAGATGTGCTCTTATCTCAACATCAAAACACTCTGAAAGCGATGAGGCTTACAGAGATTAGACGTGTCGAAAACAAGAAGAGGCCTTCTTCCCCCAGCGGAGTCCTCGCCACACGTCTCAAAGCCTCTGTTCTGGTGACAGATGTGGGTGTGTCTCGTGTCTGTTTGGGTGCTGTATGTGGGTTTTGTGTTTCTTTTTTGGAATGTTGTAGTTCTTCTCTTCTACTGGGAGCAAACACGGAAAACACAAGCACGGGTTGGAAGTTTATCTGCTTGCTCCCAATCACGCAGCACAGTGGAACTTTAACACGGGATTTCCTTCAACTCTGAAGATGAAGAGAGCCCTGGAGACTTCATATAAAGTTTGGAAAGATCCCACGATGAGCTGATGTGCTCTGAATTTATTCTGTTCACGCTGCATTGCTGTTTTCTTCTTCACCGAGTCGTTCCCGGCTCTAACACTCTTGAGTATTTCATGGAGCATACATGATATGTCCCGCCTTTCTGACACACATTGTTTTGGAAAACATCAAATCTGCCTGTTTCGTGCTGAAAAATAGGGGTAAAAAAAATCCCCAGTCCCTTTCACTTCTCATGTGACTCTCATCTGGGCTCACTTTTTCCACTTTGGTCTGGTTGTTCACAGGTCATACTGTAGAGTACATCCTGCTTTACACATCCTCAAAACACACAAACACAACCATAATAGGTGTAACGTTAAGAATATGAAGTATGACATGGGTCTAATAAATGCTAACCTTTATTAGAACCATATGGAGGAGAGGAGACATGCTACTACTGCCTGTGATACAGTACATAATATTTTTCATGTAATGGCTTTTTATCCAGCATATGTGCCAATATTGATTTCTTAGTTTCTTATAGCATCATCTTAGCCATTTAGTGTTTTATCTTATGACATCTTCCATGAATAGGTTTCCATCCAATCCCCCAGAACTAATATATATGCATTGATTGGTTGGATCTAAGTCTTCTAAAAGGGGGTTTCACAGCGATTTTGGTTTTCCCTGTCAGTGACCAGAACCTTTCAGTGAACAATTCCTATTTTTTTTTTTATAAGTGTGAAGAATATTTAAGTATCTAAAGAACTTTTTCCACTATAAATATAAAAAATAAGTATATAAATAAACAAAAAAGTTTCAATGCATCTTAGGCTCTTCATGGAACCACAGATGCCAATAAAGAATCTTTATTTTTAAGAGTGTATAAACATTGATCAACATACTTAAGAGCACGTTCAATATGGTAAAAACAGAAGCTCAAATGCACTTGCTGGATGTGCAAGAACACACCACGGGTTCTTGTGCTTTAAGCAAGTATGATTGAGCTTCTGTTTACCATATTTGATGAGCTCTATGTGTGTGTGTGTTGATCAGTCTTTATGTGAATTTCTGAACTATCCCTTTAAATTGGGCCACCATTCAATAGTGACTAGCAAATTTGGGACTAAAGGTTGATATATAGTAGATTAAGCTATATTTCTCATAAATTAAAGAAAGGATATTTATTTGGTCATTATTATTACAATGATGTTTGTAACAGAGTTGAATGTTTGAGTTTGACAAAAAAAAAAAAAAACAATTTAAAAAACAATTCCTTGTCTTTATGTTAAAAGTGTATGTTTATGTTTTTGTTTTTTGTTTTTGCGCATTGGGTGCAAAATCATGTGGTAACACAAAATGTGGGAAACAGCTAAATTAAAATGTAATTAACTAGTAATTAAAATGAATTAACTGAAAATATTTTGTTATTGAATTTAGTATAATTTTAACAGATTAAGTCAAATGATGCCACTGTGGTCAAGAAGATTAAGAACTCTGAGGTGGGACAGGCCAAAAATCACAATGTTACGCGGATGGATTTAGATATTTAATGCGTTTAAAACTAGCTATATCTGCTAAGTCAATTTTATGCTGCATAATAGTTTATCTAACCGTACACTATTTGTGGAAAGTGCCTGGTAACATCATTTCATTCATGCTTCTGATAGCACTTCTCCCTAATGTATCTGTTTCATCCCATCCTCCTCCATTCTACCAGACAAACCTGGCGTCCTGCTGGGATCCTTCATACATTCTCCAGATAAGTCAAAGAGGCTCAAGTACAGAGAGAGAAGAGAACAGAGGGGATGCAGAGAGGAAAAACAATAGAAGAACGGTGACCTCAGATTATTAATCCAAATTGGTGTTCAACATTCAGTACGAATCTGTCTGTACTGAAACTATACAAGATTAAGTAACCTATAACATTATTTATATAACACATTTTTAAAATTGTCTTAAATTCTCTTTTTGAGATCAAATCCATCTCAATCATCTGAATATGAAAAAAAACCCCCTCCAATATCAATACTGAAGCGCTCCAAACAGTTGAATTATTTACTCCGTTCATGACTAAATTCATGAATCCACTGCTTCTGTACAGCTTTACTCCAACTGTTTCTGAATCCACACAGATCTCTGGAATTCCACTGTAATACAGCCATTTAGAACTCTGACCTCTAAAACAGAACGCAAGTAAAGAATAAGGTATCTGTGTGTGTTCTACTTAATATAACTCACTGCCTCCTCCAGCAACCAGTGTTCTGAACCTGATTTCCAGGGCATCTCTCCCTGCGTTCCTTCCAGAAAGAGCTTGCTTTCTCTCCCACACATATAAGCCCTGAGGTGATAACTCCATTTCATCCTAGATCATTGTTCTGTAGCACCAGATAATAGGCTTGCGGAGACCAAGATGATAAATTTTTAGCAGTTTTAGTGCTGTGCTGTACATGTCCAGTAAAGCAGGTTTAAACTGTTTTTGTTTTATATCTCCTCTCAGCCTTGACCCACAGCACTCAGAGCACTTAACTTCCCATGATTCTCATAACGGGCTGCATAGAGGAATTATTTGTAAAAGGAATAGACAGAAGATCAAATAAAAGCTCAGAAATGCCTTATGGACAAAGTTCTTTAAAGTGGCTTACTGGAAAGAGCAGTGCAGGAAACCTAATAGGGAGAAAACAAAGTATTTAGTAGTTGAAATTTCCAGAATCAGCTGTCATACATCTTCTGATTTTCCAACCACTGGAATATTATTCATTTTTGGCTGTCATGGTTTAGATTACAACACCTCCACCTAGTGACACATCAGTTGTATTGGCAAACACATTTTGCCATAGTAATTACATAACATAGTGTAAAATGCCAATACAGTTAAATAAGATCACACAGATTTGTGATGGAGAATGCAAATATTTACATAATTTTATACTTAGCATTTCTTGACTTTTTCACCAGCTTATTCCAAACAAGACCACAAGATGGCGCTGTTAGATTTTGTTAGTAATTCAAGGTTTGAAGTTTGCATTTATGCTCCCTAAACTCACAGAGCTCATGATTAAATGATACAATCCAATCAGAGAATAATGTCATGCAAAATCTATAACCTGGTCAACTGTTTATACAAAAATACATTCTGACTTCCAAACTGGTGTAGAAATGAATTATTCTACCTGCAGTATAAAAGTGGATATGAAAAAAAGAAGCACAAAGAATAACTTATGTAAAGCATTTGAGAGCAGTTAAGGGCAAAAGCTTAAAAATAAAATAAATAATATTCATTAAAATGTTTTACCACTTAAAATTATTTTATTAAGCAATGTACATGCTGATTAAAAATATTTTTTTGATAATTAATCAAGCAGTTTTACTCTGTGGGGTAAACAACAGAAAATACTGAATGCGCTTTTAATATTTATTTCTATTTAATCATTTCGTATCTAATTGTTTTTTATCTGCACTTTTCTCAGCACAAAATGATCTGAAACCTGAAAAAATGTCTGATGAATTAATCATAAATATTATGGAAATTTGGCATGAGTCAGTGCTCGCAAACCATGACATCATCAGACTACTCTGTAATGCGGAGGCAAATCAACGACTGAGAGAGAGAGAGAGAGAGAGAGAGAGAGAGAGAGTGTGTGTGTGTGTGAAGTCAACAGTTTTCCGAGAGAGAGAGAGAGGGGTGCATTTGAGGAGGGACAGTGTGTGAAGTCAAGTTTTCCTCTCTGGCTTTTATCAGTGAACTTTCCAAACACTATCACTCAAAATGCACACGGTACATTTAAATACAGTGGTCACGGGTATGAAGTGTTTTAAAGTGATTTGTCCCATTGCGGCAGAAGACGTGTTAGTGCTTTGTGGTAGAACACAAATGATGAGAGACGAACATGATTCCAGTAGGCTGAATAAAGCAGTCCTGTCGTTCTTTGCCGTTAAGAGAGCGATGTCGCCAGTGTGAGTTTGAATCTTGGCACAGTCCTAATATGAGCTGCATGACAGATGATGCTTGCCAGTCAGACATTAACTCATTTGATCAACCTGATTTACTGGAAGATCCGAACACGTAAGCCCTTCCAACTTTTGATTTCTAGTGGAAATTTGGCTCAGGGATGGGAGAAGGTTTCTGGATGCTGTGTCTGTTGCTTAAGAAGAGCAGGAATCATATCTGGCATCGCAATCATTTTCATTATTAACAAACGTGGGGCAATGATCTTTGAGAGCTGTGTTTTTTTTTCTTTCTTGTATGTTTGAAGAAACAGATGTTCAGGTTGCTCCGTCACGCTCAGAATCAAGCGGTCCCCTAAGTGAGATAAGCTTCATCCTGAGTGTCCAACTTTGAAATAATTTGACGTATTTTATGATGCATAGATAGTATCGGAATTTCACCTTGCTTATGGAACCGTTTTAGTCATCTTCATTGGATTGTCTGTTTTACTTCTGGGAGCATCGAAGAACTGTAAAAATTAGACCACCATGTGGTTGGTTGAATGAACTTCATCTCTTGCGCTCATAGAGCTGTAAACCGGCACGACGGCCAGTCTCACGGTTTCATTTAGGTTCTCTGTATTGAAATAAAACAAAATGTGAGATAAAACGTATAAAGCTATAAACAGTAAACAAAGTCTAGGCAAGTTAACTGGAAAAAAATCGGCAGATTCTTCAATTATGTGACTTAAAAAAGATGAGAATGGGTAACACAAAATGTTACAAAAATTAATACAGACCAATTATTATAATGATACCTAATAAAGCTAGTTTCAGCTCAGGAGGTAAATGCTTTATATGCTTTAGGAAATTATTATTTGTTTTATAAATAATATTTGCTATGATAGATAGATAGATAGATAGATAGATAGATAGATAGATGATAGATGGATAGATGATAGATGATAGATGGATAGATGATAGATGATAGATGGATAGATGATAGATGATAGATGGATAGATGATAGATGGATAGATGGATAGATAGATAGATAATGTGATGTTAGGTACGTCAGAGGCTGGTGAACGCACCTCCTCCTCCACAGCAGTTATGAATTGAAAACATAATTTTTTATAATGCTGTAGAAATTCTGCCTTATTTAACATTTGTTTAAGGGAATAAAGGTTTTACAAAGTATCAAGACAAGTAGCAATTACGTGGCCAATCAATGAAATGGCAGCATGCATTAAGCAAGACCCAAAGAATATACAGAGGACATAGGCTAATGCATATTTGTTATGTTTAAACCTTAAAAAAAGAGACATTTTAAAGAAATCTGTAGCTGTTGCAATTAAAAATGAATTGAGGATTTGATAAATCTTTGTAGGATTTTTGGACCAGTAGGAGGTGCTGTCATCAAACTGTACAGATATAGTCACAGATGAGTTTGACAATGACACATGCAAAGTTTAATTTCAATATGCCAAAGCATTGCCACGCTACTTTAAGTACTCACAGTCAATTATGTATGTGCATTAATAAACAAGAGTTTTGAAAATCAAAAATCCATATGGTCAGTTATGTGCAGCATAGATCCTGAAGTAGATCTTCAGGGCAAAATGTGGTGAGAACTGAATCTACTCTGTAGGAGGAGCAGCAAAAAAAACAGCTTTCATCACACTTCAAGATGGCAGACAGCAGATATTTCTGTGCATTATAATGATCAGATGAAGTGTTTAAGGTGGCACACAGCTCTCTGATGTGTGTGTATGTGTGTGTGTGTGTGTGTGTGTGTGTGTGTGTGTGAGAGGGGTTAAGGAGGCGGCTGGGATCCGGAGGCTTGGAACAGCTGTACTCGTGACTGAAATGAAAACAGGACTGAACGAGGCTGTCAGGCCTCTGATGTACGACTTGTAATGGGATGTTTCCAAACCTCCTTTCTCCATATGGCTGCCGACACAATCAGAAACACCCACCGCCTACAGAGCCAGGGACTCTCAGAGCACTACATCTGGTACACAGACACTCACACTTACACACATGCCAAACAAACACACTGATTCACTGTCTCCTATTGTGGTGACCTGCTTAAAATGTTCACCTTTAGTCAAAAGTCAGATGTTCATAGAGGAGCATTACAACGCAAACATTATCTGAATCGAAGTCTCCTTGAGTCTTCACGCCTCACCCTCGCACTAAACCCATCATCCTCCCATCTGCACCAAACATGCTAGTCCCGCGGCCGTGTTCAGACATTTCATTTTTCCCACACTCACTATTCACGGCTTAACTCAATCAAGTTCTCCTACATCTGTTTTGTGAAATCTCAGCCTGTCTGTTTTTGTTTGCTACGTCCTGTGCGGCGACTCGGAAGCGCTACTCTAAGTAAATGTCAGTCTGAATTTATCAGAAGCCGAACTGTTATAAACACTTCCTGACTTTCCGAGACCTCGATGCTCTCCTGAGTCACTCTCACAGGAAACCACAGGAGGAGACAACGCTGTGTCTCATGAGCTTGTCCAGGCCGGCCTGTTAGCTCACATTGTTTTGGCTGTGGAAAAGACACAGTGACCTCCATCCACACCTGAAAGACTCACAACAGGAAGTATCATCCATTCGCTCTCTGACCTCTTCTAAAGAGCTGGACACACTCGGCTGTCCAAGACCACATCCTCTCAGGCGAACAGCCCTCACATTGAGACCCAAGAGCCCTTGATAACTGGAAAATAAACTCTCCAGGCTGTTAAGTCAAGTGACTGACATTCATAACTTGCTTGAGTTATTGTGATAGGGTGAGATGAACTTATGTGTGAAAATGTAACAGGATATAAATCCAAAGATGCATATTTAGATTTCAAATCTGCACCTTTAGAGTCAAAATCAGAACATTAGATCATGTACTTAAATGTCTTGGGTCAATGACATGATGCTATGATAAATAATCTCTGCTATGATAAATAAAAGGTTTTAATTTCTGAATTAAAGTTAATTTTGCTGGGTATGACACAACTGTCCAGGTATCATAATGTAGAAAAACCTCATTCAAAGAATGAAATTCTTAAAATGTATAGTAGATTCATTTTTAATAGAAAGTAACATTTTAACGAAACAGGAAATTATGTCATAATAGAGAGGACTACCATGACTTTTTATGGTCAATAACTCTCTTAAAATATAAGATAAGTTTATCTTTTTATGTCAATGCAGATTTAGTTCAGGTTGTAAAATGTCAATGCCACCTCCCAAAAAAAAGCAAGGATAGTTATGAATGAATAATTCATGATATTTGTAAAAATACACTTTACCTTGAAAAACATATTCAGCAATGATTTTGAAAATAATGGTTAGGATGTGTATTCAACCAAAAGCAAAATGTGTTACTTCTTTTTACCTGGTTACACATCATGAAACTTCTTGAAACTTTTTGAAAATGGTATAAGGAAAATTTCAAAAGGATAATGCTTTTTTTTTTTTTTTACAACCTGATCTAACCCTGCCTAGACATAAAAAGTTAAACTTATCTGATATTTTAAGACTTTTAAGACTTTTAAGTTACTGACCATAAAATAGTCATGATAGTCCTCTCTATGACATAATTTCCTGTTTTGTTAAAATATGACTTTTTTTCTATTAAAAAAAGATTATATGATTTTATGAAGTTAGAATCTACTTAAGTATTATTTTCACGAATTTCATTCTTTTAATTAGTTTTTTCTACATGCTACATTATGATATTTGAAACCAACTTAAAGTATAAGTTTCTAAGAACTCGGCACATGTGTTTTAAACTAAATTTGTCTTTTTCTTTGTTATGGACCCTCTTATAAGTCAGCGATTAATATGTATCTTAGCATCTTAGGTTTAGATTTGCTCAGCAGTGTTTGCTAAGGCAACCATTGTTCATACTTAGAAATGAACCAGGATAATTTTAGTATTATTTACATACTATTATAGTACTTATTACTATTTTGAATAAGATTTTGTTTATATTTTCAATTTTCTTTTTAATTTTAGATAAAATTTGTAATAATTTTGTTATGTGTTTTTTTGTAATTTTTATTAACTTTTTAAAAATACTTTTTCTATTTAGATTTCATTTGAATTTTTTTGCTTAGTTTTAGCAAAAAAAAAAAAAAAAAAATCAGTTTGCAAAGTCAATCATTTGCAAAGGCAATTTAGTTTTTTATTTTTTATTTTAGGTTTTTCATCTAAATGTATATTTTATTTCCATAAATGAATATGATTTGAATAGTTTTAGTTAACAACAACACTGAACCTTGTACATCTTAGCAACAGCATATCAAACCCCCTGGTGACTACCCACAACACCCTAACACTGCGACATCAAGATCTGCACGGGCGAGCACCACTCATATTTTCTTCAAATAATGTGAAGCCCTAATGGTTAAAGTAGCATTTTTTCATGCATGTAGTGCTGTCAAAGTGCACTTCATCATCTTCAAGCAGACTCAGAGGCCATTTCAAGTTTTAGCGAGTTAAATGCCGTGAATAGAGCAGACGGCTGTAGCCAGATAGGGTGGCTCTGAAAATCAGAACCAGTTTCCTCACAATTATGGAGCAGTTCAGTATCCCAGTCAGACTGCGGACTGCCAGGCAGGTGGGTTTTTATTGGCTTTTGTCTGAAAAGGCTTCAAATGACTTCACTGGTGGGTCAGGGCCAGCCTCCATCAGTGCTAATGCAGAATAGGTAATTACTGAGGGAAATACCATGAGCTGCCTTCAAAACCACCCAGTCAGGGCCAAATGTTACATCATTAGAGCGCAAACATACACACACACACACACACACACACACACATTCCCCCTCTCTCATGCTCATGTGAAGGTAAAACCAGAGCATAGCAGAGCAGATGACCGTCACCTACGTTTATGATCCAGGCCTGGTGGTATTTTAGAGAAGAAAAAAAAAAACTCCCCAGCCTGCCTATAGCGACACCACAGTCATATATCACACAGGTCTGGCTTTAACACACTGCCGTTTCCATACACTCTTTAACTTACGCTCCTTCATAACCAGCGCAATTAAATGCTGTCCCACTCCGGCACTCTGAGTCCTTGGTCTTAGCCACAGTTAATCGACTGGCACGACTTCAAAACAGAATCCTTGAGAGTCAAGCCTTGGCCATTCACATCAAGAGACCTACCATTATATTGTTAACATATTATTTCAGTCTAAATAATGGGTTCCCACTGCTGTCGGCTAAAAATCATTACTGCCGTGGAGGAGGAGGTGCGTTCGAGACAAGCCTCTGACGTACCTAACAGGCAAAGTACTCATTAGGTTCTAAGATTGAAGGAGAACATAAATGATGCTGCCTAAGCCCAACTATAGAAACACCATATGGGCCGTACTGACTTACACTGAATGTGTAACAGATTCTATACACTGAGTCAGAAAACTCATACTGATAAAAGTATTACCACATAGAAGCTCATGGATAATTTCCTATACGCCAAAGCCATCTGGATAGTATTAATAACATACAGTATATGTTTTCACCCTATATGCTTTACCAGTGGTGGACAGTGACAAAGATTATTTTAAGTTCAGGAAACATTTACTTCACTACATTTCAGTTTATAATATATTTTTTTTACTGAAAAAAATGTATGAAAAAGTTTATGAAAAAGTAAACTTAACTTTTTCATAAATCGCTCTAAATTATTTATTTGAATATAAGGAACCTGTTGAAATGGTCTATAAAGGGCACTGAATAATTATGATTCATTCCGATGAAGTTGCATCTGATTCGTGATGGATCATTCTTTTAAGCTGATTCCTTTCAACAAACCACTTAAGCTTATTCATTAATCACATGGAATTATTAATTAGAACAAGTCTTCCTGATGAAGTTATTAATCATTCTTTTGAGCCAAGTCTTTTCAATAAACCTCTTGAACTGGTTCACAAATTGCAATGAATTATTAATTCACATACTGGACTGACCCAACTGGGACAGACTCAATCCTACCTGTGTGTCCAGGACATGAGACCCTTCTCCTTAAATCTGTACATTGAGCAGTACGATGGTATGTAGTTAATAGCAAAAAATAACTAAATAATGAACAATATTCTATTTATTGATCAGTACTTTTACTTTTTATAATTAAGTGCAATACTTGTGTTTTGGATGGTTCAGGGTATCTGCACTTACAGGACTTGTATATCATCCACCACTGTGTTTTTCATTCAAATGGGGGCCTGACACATTAAAAAATTTGAATAATTGCTATATTATGCAGTCATTATTTCAAGAAGAAATGCCTGAAATTTTAGCCTTAAATCTGTTAGCACCTTTTATTTGCCCTGGATGGTTCATGAAATACTGGCATCGCTGTCACACAAATGCCCCAGGAAGGGAGTCCCCCAGTGGGATTTGCCACCTTGGTCATAGCAAGCAACAGATGGGCCATAACAATAAAAGATGCATCACAGACTCACGTGTGAATCACATCAGCACGCTCTCTCTTGTTAGCGCCAGACATGTATAATTGATTCCAGATGCAGGATGGCAGGAGAGGAAGTCGAGTAATGAGGGGTCACCTGCGATCTGCCGCCTGGCCCGCCGCTGCCCCACATCCTCAGTGACGGATTGCAATTTTATGGTCAATTGGACCCTTCAGCTGGAGGGAAACTACACATGCAGAGGAAAACATGGGAAACTTTTACAGTCTTGTGAGAGACAGCATATGTACATGCAAAATAAGGTTCACTAGTACACACACAATGGTATTTACCCCAAATTAAATGCTTTTCTGTCCCTGAGGAGGACTGCGTTGTTGTCATTCTTTAGTTTTGCCATAAAGCAGAAATAAGTCACACCAGACAAGCTCTTTCTTTCGAAAGTGAGCACAGACTCAAGAGAACCAATTACTGTCAAGAAACAGTGCTCTGCTCTCATTTTCATTCCTCTAAAGACTGTCTGTGCTTCAGCGTTCAATATGCACTGTGCTATTTGCAGTCTGAAGAAAATCTCAAATAGTATGGAAAACAGTAATCTATTACTGATAGCTCTCACAAGCGTTCCTCCCCTGCTTTATCATTTTCTCTCCCTGTTCTGCTATTAAGAAACACTGCCGAATGCCTTATTTAGAAAGGCTTGAATAATAACTTCAAAAGGAATAATGAATTCTACCGAGTAATAGGACATATATTTGTTTGAGTGTAAATGCATGGTGGTGATTTCAAGTTCAAACTAGATGACTACGTTGCAGTTTTCAGTGGACATGTCTCAGAAATCCGAATTTGTCAGGATTAATGTTAAACTGTTTTTTAAAAAGGTTTTTTTTTTTTTTTTGGCGGGGTGTCTATGTTAATGTTTAAAACCTACCGAGTGAGACATTATATGTTTCTTAAGCACACTGCAATGAGTAGACGTGTGAACAAATCTGTTTTAGCTCAGCAAAGTTTAGCTTAGTTTATCTACAGTATTTGTCAATGAATTAAGAACAAAAGCCAAGGAAACAAATGTTAGATCAACTTTGTTGTCATTTGCAGGATACTTAAATGGTCAAATAAATGCTGTTTATTTTCTATTCATCAAAGACTCAATCAATATTGATAAAAATAAGAAATGTTTCTTAAGCAGCAAATCAGCATACACTGAAAAAAAAGTACGATTTAATAATTTTTTCTTTTGCAAGTTTAAGTAAATTTAAGTATAGAATTAAGTCAAATCTACTAAGTTATGTAAAATTAACAAAGAGAATAAGTAAATTTAACTTGGCCAGCTAGCCTAAAGTTTGTTGAGAGCAGAGGTGTAAAGTATTGGAGTAAATGTAATTAGTTACTGTAAAGTATGGTTTTTAGGTACTCTTTACACCTCTGGTTGAGAGTAATATCTACCTAATCGTTTGAAGTTCACTCTGCAATACTCAAGTACATTTTACTCAATCATTGTTTGCAAATATTACTCTAACAATGTAGCACTGAAAAAAGCCATGCTATTAAAGCATATGGTTCACTTAGAAACATCTAAATAAACAAGGACAGCTTGTTATACTTTCTAAGATAATATTTTTACACAACAGAGTTAATACCCAATTGAACACAGAGACCTCAATACTTGGTACACAATACACAATGACGTTAACAATCAGTGGATAGTGTGTTTGAGTACCAATGGGTCATTTTGAGTAGAAAATGAACCCAAGATGTCACGAAACAGCAAGCTACTAAACCTACCAACAAAAAAGCAACCATTTATTTCGACAAGCTTGAATTGAGTACTGATATAGAATTTACTCTTTTTTAAATTCTTAACTGAACTAAATTATTTAATGTAGAAATTGCACTTGTTTTTCCGTAGCATTTATTTCACCACAGAGTCATTTTAATCAGTGCATTAGAATGATTTCTGAATGATCATGTGACACTGAAGACTGGAGTAATGATGCTGAGCTGAGCTTTACATCACAGAAATAAATTACATTTGAAAATATATTAAAATAGAAAACAGCTATTATAAATTATAGTAATAATATTTCACAATATTATGGTTTTACTATATATTTTTTCTTAAATAAATGCAGCCTTGGTGAGAATAAGAGAAAAAAACATCTTACAAAAAAAATAATAATTTTACAAGTCATATTTGCTTATATGAATACGATAAATAGAATAGAGTTACATGTAAAAAAAAAAAGAAGTTATTTTCATTTAGTACACTTCAGTTTAAGTCATGGCTATACCTGATTAAATCCAAATAGAGAAATATTAGTCATTGCTACAGATACATATGCATATAATTAGGGCTGGGTTTTGACACAAATTTCACCATTCGATTCAATTCTCATTCACAAGCTTGCGATTCGATTCGATTACCAATTCGATTCAATATCGATTATTTTGGATATATATCAGGTACAGTTCATGCCAAATTTTCTTAAGGAAAAAAATCTCAACTAATGCTGTACATTATAATATTGAAGGTTAAAATTGACTGATTTGTGCTGTACAACTGCTTAAATTGCACTTAATGAAGTTTTTATAATAATTAAGTTGCAATTACTTCAGTTAGTTTTTTTTTTTAAATATACACATTTAAATAGTAACTGCCAGTGAATGGCTGTTGCATGCATAAAATGCAACATTTACATGATCAATATTATCTTTCAACGTTCAATTTAAATAATTGTAATTGCACAAACTATGTAGGCTACAATTTCAATTTGTTTATTGTGAAATAACTCAAACATTTATGTTTTTTTTCTGTCCTCTGATAAGCATTGTTCAGGGCTGCCATTCCCAAAAGCTTTAATGCTTTCTTATGATACTTTTGGGAAACGCAGCCCTGTTTGAATGCACTGTCAGCAGTGAGTGAATGCTCTCTGTGATTGATTGGTTCTGTCTTGCAACATTTGCGTGTGTTCAGATGAGCAGGAAAATAGTTCTATCCTACACAATTACTTGCTAACAATGGTTATTTGTCCAATTCAATGCATATTGTACGCATTATTATTATTATTATTTTTGTTAAATAAACAAAACCACTGGAAAATAAAATGCACCTTAGTATCGATATTTTTTGTTTGAGTATCGATGCTTTAGACTTTGTTTCAAGTACCAACGCACTATGCTTATTGCGATTTATTGGATGGGAGGTGTGCTTCAATGTTCCATCCATTAACTGAAAACAGGCTAGACTAATCGATTCTTGGGATTTAAGAATCCATATTGTTTCGTAAAATTTAGAATCGATTAAAATCAAGATATCGATATTTTTTACCCAGCCCTACATATAATGGCTGTTGCTGCACTCCTCTACTGTATCCTGCCAGTTGTAGAACCAGTAAGCAACACATTTTACCATATAGGTCTATTCAGGACTGAGCAATACCAAATGCGCTCTCCGTTTCACTTCAAATCCATTTTCATTAGTGACAAATATCTGGGTTGAGATAAGGAAATACATACCTGTCGGCCATGTTTGTGACCAATAAAATGATCCCTCATTTAGTCAAAATAAATGTGACAGTTGAAATGTGCTCAAATGTCATTCAACGCCAAATACAAGTATTTTTCATTTGAAGAGAATTAGACTGGAAAATCACTTCAGCTCTCAAAAATAGACTGTGCCTCTTTTTCAATTACTTTAATACTGTGACAGCGGAGAACTGCCGCTATGATGTCACGTAAATAATATAGGAGCAATTACTTTATATATGTATCTTTTCATAGCACGGTGCCACAAAACTTTAGGAATGTATAATTTATGTCCAGGACCAGGACCACCAAAAAGCCATAAACCCTTCTAAGCATATGCAATTGTCATGCATCCTAAACCTAGATACATTCTGACTGGAAAGCCCCAGTGATTGATGAATTTCGAAATCAGACAGGAAATAGGCAACGCTACCGCACAAATATTTTCCACAGACCACTGACTAACACTCCCAAGAGGCTCTGAGAGAATCCTTGGAGAGAGAAAAAAAGATGCGAGAGAAAGGGAGCAATACTGGCAGTATCAACAACATGGTAAAATACAAAAGATGTGGCATTTCTAGGAAACCACACAAAGACTTGAAGGACAAAACATCAAACCAACATAAAAGCAATGGGGCCATACTGTTATAAGACTGCAGCAGTGTGCCGAAAATAGCCACAGAGGGCTCCAAATCGACTCATAATTAGGAATTTCAAACCTAAACCCAAAGAGATGCATTTAGATTTTTAATCTGCAGGCATTCCAAAATCCTTAATGTAAGTTGCCTGGTCATTTCTCTTTTTAAATCTTGCATAAAATGAAATGAACATAATAGTGGGAAAACAGTTTGACTTCTTCAGACTCAAGAGATCAGTTAAACCATGGAACTCACTCTTATTGATAACATTACAGCTAAACAGCTCTGCCTCCAAATCAACGGGAAGTCATAAATTAAATGTAACAAACCCGCTTGGCTCCAGCAGTTATGATTATTTTGATGAAAAATATTCTGCGAGATAAACCCTGAGGTTGTAAATTTTAACTCATTCCTTGGGCCCTGAAGTAAACGGCAATAGCAGACACTTAGAACACAAACACACACCCACTTTTAAGTGAAAGAGTACACTTATGCAACCCCCAGTAACAATAAAGGCTTATTGTCTGGGTTTGAAGAGCAGACACAGGTCTGATTCTATCCCTGTGGTCATTAAGACTCCTTCAGAGCTCATAATAGGGATCTCAGCTCCTCTCAATGAAACTTAAGTCCTGCCTCAGTGAGGGCAGAATGTCTGCTGGACATCAGGCACTTTATAACAGCTTGCAAGGGGTTTTCAACCCAAAGCAATACTTCTTTTCTAAATATATCGCTTGACAATACGAATCATCTGGGGGGCCTCTCTTTTTTATATCTGGGTGCAAAAAGGTCATTCTTTTGTGTTTGAGAGGTGAAACCATTCACACTGACAAAGCTGACAGACACCTGCACTATAAAAAATGGCTGTAATAAAATAAATAATTAAATGATAAATGTAAGAGTTTTTTTGTTTAAAGGGTCTTTAACAGAACATTGCAAGCTAACATATGTGAAAATATATTTTCTTACAGAGTTACAGTTACTAGTAAGTAATACATACTACAACAGAGAAGCAAAAAGCAAAAACAAGAAAAAGATAAATGCATACACATATAGTAGGGTGTTAAACAAAACAACATTATCGGTTAAATCATATACTATCTTGGCTCTATAACTGAAATATTTCACAGGAAAGTTTTGCTTAAAGGTGAAGTGGAGGTTCCCTTTCATGGGAACTTCGAACTGCGTCCTCTAGGGGTCGCTATGGGGAACGCCTAACCTGAGACGTTTTTGTGCCACTAGTAGCAGCAAATGGAAATGCAAAAATAATAGTTGCATCCCAAATATTACTGTGCATTTGCGTTATGCACTGTATTGTGCCCAGAGTGCATGAATTAGTGTAATATTGTCTCAAATGGCACACGTAATATCCATTTACTACACAGTAAACCCTCAAAACAAGCAAAAAAAAGTCTTAATATCCTAATAGGGTGTTTAGATATTTAACATTGACACTGTCACCCAAACATTTGGAATAATTAAGATTTGTAAATGTTTTTAAAAGAAGTCTCTTATGCTCACCAAGGCTGCATTTATTATGATGCAATATATTATACTGTATCTATACCATAAAAACAGGACAAAGATACTGATTAAGAATAAGATTTTGTGTGTTTCACTGATTCTGATTCACTGGTTAACACAGTAACACTGTGCTTACTAGTCACAAATGAGTACAATGTTGCAATATTAGCTTGCTATTTCACATCAAATAAGAATTCAGTATTAATTTTGATATCATCAACCCACTTCCTTTCCGTAATCTCCTTGCGCAATATAGTGTCATTCCATCTAATTAGCAGAGCTGAGGAGTAGCATATGCACATTTGCACAGTCTAGTGAAGGTGAAGCTATGCTTGTATAAAGTTGGTTGGTTTTATAGACTGTTTCTTATTTGGACTGAGTTTTATGGCCTTTTAGAATAATGGGATTATTGTAGAGCGAGCGTTATGCCTACAGCTGGGCCACAGACAGTCCACTGCACGAGGTTAACTTCCTCTCTAATCACATGCTGTGAAAGATGCATTACCTTGGCATCTCATTATGTTCTTGGGACTAATTACATGCCTGTTAAGTTCAGCGGTCTGCAGGCCTAATGGAGGACCACCCATCCTCTTAAGCCTAGGAGCTGTGGCCCACTGACCTACACCGGCCACCACGAAGCAGGTCTACAATTTCATCCACTAACACATAGCCTACTTGGTAATCTGAATCAAAAAGCAAGCAAATGTGCCCACGGACGGCCGCTTTTGGTGATCCAAATAAGCTTAGGATTGGTTAAAACTCTGCAAAATAAAAAATATAGCGTCTGTCACAGGCATTACAACAATTTAAGTTCAGAAACAGAATATTTCACCATCTTTGCCAGCCCCAAAACACAAGCCAAATTACTTACTCTCAAAAAACAGAAAGGAAAAACAAGAATATCAGAACATTTCATGAAAAGGATCAATGTTGTGTGAGATAAACAACCCTCCGATGTGTTTACATCTGTTGGCAGGCATGAAAAGTGCCAGAGGCCAAAACCCCAGGCGCTGTTATTATATTCCCTCATTGATCTATAGCGCATTTTTAGTAGTTGGGGCATCATGGAAGGTTTCAATCCATCATCCGGGCCTCAGAAATTAGTATTTTCAAACAGTTCCCCAAGTTAGCCAGCACTTATAAATAACACAGCCTCTGAGCTGCAAACATCAATGGCAGACAGCGGAGCCTATTGTTGATGCTCTACTGCGTTCCCCCGCCTCTCTGCGTGGGGATGTGGTGGAAGATTGATGCAAGATGTCACTGGAGGGAAGTAGGAGAGGCCAGGCTTCAGTGTACCGCATGTTCCTGCTCTCCAGCGCAGCAGGCAGCTGCATAGTCTGGCGGCCAGCGTTCCTGCGTGCAGTCATGGAGGGATCTTGGGGAACGCATCAGAAACCATCCCACCGAAAGCGCTATGCTGAGGCCTGCAGATCGATATTGCCCAGTTGGGGATGCTGGGCAAAGGCCACATCAAACAATGCGGAGGTCAAAAGAAGTGGGGTTTATCAGTAATTATGCTGCATAGAAGTGTCTCAAATCAACACTGCGGGTCCAAAAAAGGGGAAATGGTGGAGTACTGAAGCATGTAAAGAAAGTCCTAGTCCCTGTGTAGCCCACAGTGGTGTGAAATGAGGCATTGATTTGCAATCTGCTGAGTAACAGGACGCCCTGTCAGTCAGGTTATCAATGGGGTGTAAAGGCTTTTGGTATTTGGCACATAAGCCTCCTCACACTGGGTGCCAACTTAAACAGCAGTTTAAGACCCACGACGCAGGACAAACCATTCACTGTCATCACAATACTTCACGCTGTCTCCACTACTTCACTGCCAAAACTTCAGAATGTGAGCATTTTCTAGGCAAGTCTGAATGGTAAAAAACGTGCTTTCAATCACAATGTTGCAGAGGGAGATTAACTTAATAACAGCTCATTGAAAATGTTCATAATATAGAGATGTGAAAATAAGCAAAGGCCAGCATTGAATATGAGGGAGCTAATCACTTTTATGGGAGAGCAACCCAGAGCAAGGCGTAGTTGACAATTCACACTATTATGTTTTGTACAACACATATAGTCAATTTCACGTGGAACAGCACGATTGTGATAATGTCTTTAACATAATAAACAAGAAGTTAAATAATATAAAGTAACTTACATTTTAGACAAAATATTGTAGGTTTCCTTGACTATGTTGCTCCGTGAACAAAAATAGATCCAAACAGAGCCATTGCAGATGCGTTACCGAGCAAACACATTAGCTGTGTTTCGTTTTTGAATGAATCCGTGTTTTTGAATGAATCGGTTGAATAATTGATTCACTTATAAAGATTCATTTTGTTCCTGAACTAATCAGTATTTTTGAACGAATGAATGATTCAGTAATTCATGACAAACTGATGTCTCCTTCTACTGTATTTAGCCTATGTAACAATGTCAGTGTTGTTATTGTTAGCTAAAAGTGTAAGAAAATATGGTAATTGAAATAAAGCTAAAAATATAATTTAATAAAATTAAATGTAAATATTAGAGGAAAAACTTGCTAGAAACTACTTGCTAATATATTAGGGCTGTCCGTTGATTACAATTTGTAATCTAATTAATTACATGATGTGGCGATTAATCGAATTAATCACAAATTAAATTTGTCTGTAAAAATACCCCCCAAAATAATTTTAAAGCCATTATTATGTTAAATGAGAAAAATATCAAATAGATATTACAAAAGTGGCTTTAGAAAGAAGTATTTTATTTGATTCAATATAAAAAATTCCTGATGAAGGTCATGCGACCGAAACGTAGTCAATAAATATTTTGATATTTTTTGCATAGATAGTGTGCGGGATTTGTTTTTTGCTTTTTATTTGATTCAATATAAAAATGTATTACACATGAACGTTTAGGCTACAACGGCCCAACATAAACTATGGAACATAAAAGAAGATAATTTGAGAAACATCTCAGTGTTTTTAGTTCATACAATGAAAGTCATTGGTAACCAAACCAGTTTAGTTACCAACATTCTTCTTTTTCTTCTGGTTACCAACATTCTTCATTATTTTCTCTTATGTTCCATAAAAGAAAGTAAGTGATACAGGTTTGAAATTACATGAGGATGAGTAAATGATGACAGAATTTTTCTTTTTGGGTGAACTATCACTTTATTTATTTATTTATTTATTTATTTTGAATTAAATGGTACTCTAAATAAGAAACAAATACTACCAGTAGGTCACGGTTAATGTCTTAATGAATAAGTCATTCATTCATTCGATTCGTTCAAACGGCTGATTCATTCAGGAATGAAGTAAATGGCTCTCTTTATGAATGGACCATTGAATCATTGGTTGACACGATTCGTTCAAAATGAGGATTCATTCAGAAACAAAACACTGCTGTGTTGCTTGGAGACGAACAACAGTTCTGCTATGGTTTTATAGGTAATATTTTCGTAACTTCTTATTTAGTGAACTGTTGTATAAAATCACATTTGCACAAAAAACAGTAACTTACTCATGTGTGACATCGCTAATCATATGATAAAAATATGAGACAAAACTCATACAGGGCCATTTTTTGCCCCAACATCTTCAATTTTAAGAGCATGTAAGTGCATTTTATAGGCTACATCACGCAGTGAGTTGTTCCCCTGTATATATATAATGGAGACATTTGTCTATTAGTTTACTTTAATAATATGCAAAATGATAAAGATAGTTGCTTTATTCAAATAGATAGTGCTATATCATTTTGCATATTGTTGGACATATGCAGTTCATGGTCATATAATAAATGTCAGTGTTTGTTTGTAAGGATATTTATTTATTTATTTTGTACGATAAGCCCATCAGGTTGTGCTGGATTAATGTCCAATGTTAAATGTGTGTCCTGAAGCAAAGCCAGTAAAGACCCACCGATCCACGGTGATGAGATTTTGATAAGTGATCTGGAGGAGGGTTAGACTGAGGTAGTACATGAAGAACGTCTAGCGCACCTTGCCAAAGCCAGAGCCTGCAATCTGTTATCAATCTGAGAGCCAGCAATACATTACAAGCAGAGCAGTTTTATGTCTTTAAATAAAGTTTTATTTCTCTAAAAACTGTAGAATCCATAAAGGCATATCTAAATAATTAAGCTACTGTCTTAATTAGGGCTGCACGATAAATCGCATGCGATATTTAATGCGCATCTTGTCAGTCAAGCCGCTTCTGTAATCAGTGGTAAATCTCCATCACGTGCGGGCTTTCACATGGAGCAACATTTACTACACAGAGCCGTTGTTCACAGGCAAGCTGCGCAACACCACGTTCATAATCGCGCAATTTTTTGCGCAGCTTGTCAGTGAACAACGGCTCTGTGTAGTAAATGCTGCTCAGAATCAGAATCAGAATCAGAATGAGCTTTATTGCCAGGTATGTTTACACATACGTAAATGTTGCTCCATGTGAAAGCCCGCACGTGATGGAGATTTACCGCTGATTACAGAAGCGGCTTGACTGACAAGATGCGCATTAAATATCGCATGCGATTTATCGTGCAGCCCTAGCCTTAATCTTGAAGCACGTTCAAAATCTACATTCAAAATGTTTAACTGGATGAGATGAAAGGAATGTGATTACAATAATACATCTTTTACATGGAGTGATGCTGCTCCAGAAAGTCATTTTACACCAGAAGTGTGTGATTTCAAACCAAATGGAACTGCAAAACTAATGACTGTTTTCAAACAGGTTTCCAGAACGCTTCCCCGTCAGTCAAACAGTTAGTCCCACCCCAAACTCATATATAATGTTGGAATAGGGATTTAATGTCATGTCTTCTACCATGTACATCCAGAAAAATATTATAACACACACAAACACATATGTAGACGTCAGCTGACCCCTATAATCCTTTGCCGTGTACAGGGTCTGGGTCACTGTTGATGTTATTTCACGGCCCCTCGGGCTTGACTGTAGAACAGTCTCTCCATTTCCTGAGCGCTCAGCTATTTTTGTCCTCCATCCAACCTGCACAGCTATGGACTTCCAGTCAGAGTCCGGATTTATGAGGCCCTTCTCTACTGGGGACTCACCCCAATGCAGCCGCAACAGGCTTGTTCTTCAAACAATAACATCCAACTGCGCAGGAAGGCTAGTGCACTTTCTCTTTCTCTTCCTCTTCCTCTTTCTTTCTTACCTGCACTATTTTGCACATTTTTTTAAGTAAGTGAGATGATCTTTGCAATCTAATTTTTAATAAATTTAAGTAAAAACCCTTGCAGCCTTGATCTCCTACGTTCTGATTACAGGATTATTGTAAACTTAACCACAAATAATGGTTTTCCAGTTAACTTGAATGGTTTTCCCATTTCTTTTCTGTTTTGACCAGGGTTATTATAGTTAACTTAAGCTAAAACCATTAAAAAAAGTTACTTAAAATCAAAACTAAAATAAAATAAAATATACAAAATTAAACTTATTATTTCGGCGAGCCTGCCAAAGCAACATTTCTCATTACATTTTTCATTTAGTTTAATTTGAGGTACTAAAATAACTAAAACTGAAATAAAAGTTCAAAACAATATAGACATTTAAAATATGTATAACAAAAACAACAAAATTACTAAAACTTTAAAGGCAGAGTAAGTGATTTTTCAAAAACACTTTAGAAAACTGATTCGGGCCGAATCGCAAAACAAACTTGTAGCCAATCAGCAATAAGGGGCGTGTCTACTCGTGATGTGGAGGAGAGCGCGTTCAGTGCATGGGACGGACATTAGCCGAGCCGAGCGACAGAAAGATAGAGATGGCGGATAAAAAAACAAAAGAGGAAAACGTCTGCGGAAAGATAAGGCAAGAAGTAGGACCCGTGAAAATATCGGATCAGCTTTCCAGCGCTGGAGAGAACTCAAGGAGCGGAGGCCTGCGATCGGACGCCGAGGTTGCTTTGTTTCTTCTCAATAGGTGAGTAACACCGTGTCTACAACAGCTAAAGTCTGACTACACTGGACGCGATCAAACGACCGTTGAAAACCATTTGAAATTTGTGTCAGCACGTCATAAATAGAACCCGGCAGCAGTTTTCTGTCGGGATTTGTTGCGCCGCGCCGCTCACGTCCGTAGACACGGTGTAACATTGGTTTTGCTTTGTTTCACAGAACTAATCGTTGCCTGGGTTGCGTACGTATATGTGGGGCGGAGCTATCAAAATAGGGGCAGGACACCAGCCCTCCAGGACCGAGTTTGGGCACACCTGGCTTAAACACTAGAGCTTGGTGCTAGCAATGCCAAGGTCATATTCGATTCCCAAGGAATACATGAACTCATAAAACGTGTGAATGTGTAAGTCGCTTTGAATAAAAGCATATGCTAAAATGCATAAATGTAATGTTGTAATGGCTAAAATGTCTTCAACTTATACTGACACCTAGTGGTGTGGATGCAGCATCATACAAACATTATCAGTTACTGATGCCATGGTTAATTTATTCTGTGTGCAAATGTGTCCAATTTTACTGGGACAAAGTGCGTAGTATTCAGCTGGTCATGTGATTTTAACATGTCGGTTTTAACATGAGGTGACCCACTAACCATAAAATAAAACAGCTTTGATATGCCTGAGGTACTGATATGTCATCTCATGTCAAATGATTTACTAGTTATCAAAAGTATTATTCATTTCTTTACGTCAAAAACCTTTTAATAAAATAAAAAAAAACTATTTAAGACAGACAGTTATATTGCGTGTAATAAAAAAGACAGACAGGACTTTAAATATCCATCACACATCTATACAGTATGTCATATAATATAGAGAATGATGTGACTTTAGTGAGATAACATTTGTTCTTTTCCAGTAATTGTTGGGGAAGTTTTTACTTTAAATCTGTAGCTTGCTAAACTTCCCATGTTTTAAACTACTTAAACTGCAATTACCCCGTGACCCTGTACAGGGGATAAAGTGTGTGTAAAATGAATAAATAGATGGATAATCTGCAGCCATGCTACTGAAAAAAATAGTTGGCTATACAATAAGTAATTAAAGAAAGAAAGAAAGAAAAAACTAAATCCAATGAGATGCAGGATTAAACTTGAACATACATTTTTACACTAAATAAATAACTATTACTGACTACTACTCAGTGGTGTAATGTAACGAAGTAATAATACTTCGTTACAGTACTTAAGTATTTTTTGGGAGTATCTGTACTTTACTTGAGTTTTTATATTTCAGCCAACTTTTACTTTTACTCCGATACATTTCCCCGAAGCATATTCGTTACTTAGTACAAAATAGTCAGAACAGAAGTCAGAAGAACACGGACTGCAGGAAAGCAGGTTTGACGAATCAGTGGTCTGGCACTTAGTAATATCCCTGCAATTAATGAATCATCTCAACGTTTGGCTTTGTGCCTCCTTGATATCAGGGATGACATAATATCAAAGTCTGAGTAAAGAAATAAAGTGTTTGTTTTGAAGAGCACAAAACATTTCATGCCTCCATTTAGGATAGCTGGTGTTTTGCCACTTATGTTTGTCTCTACTGATCTTGAAACCGGCTTGTATAGTGTAACAGGACCATGATGGCGAAAGAACACGGGGGACAGAGAAGACGAGCTTTCCCACAGGTGGCAAATGATCAGGCTTCAAAAGGTGTTATCAGGTCGTGCCATCTCATGTCGAGCTCGCTTGTCAGCACTTTCTCCACCAAGGGCATTTGACACTCTCACTCTTATGTGCATCAACATAATGAGGAAGTAATGTGTTATTTTGAGGTAACATTTCGCAGCAACAACTGGGAACCACAAACATTTAACTGCATTATTGTTTCTCGTAATGAGACTGCATTATGTATACATATTTTGTAATAGATACCACAATACACATAATCAAATAATCAAACAAAGCGGATTTTGTAGATGGGTGTTGCTTCAACTACAGGCTGATTTCTTTTCTGTTGTATGAAGGTTATATTAAAACTCCTTTGGAAACATTTTTACCAAGGCTTCATTAATTTCGCTACTTTCTAAATGTATAGAGACAGTGGTGTAATGTAACGAAGTAATAATACCTCATTACTGTACTTGAGTATTTTTTGGGAGTATCTGTACTTTACTTGAGTTTTTATATTTCAGCCAACTTTTACTTTTACTCCACTACATTTCCTAATTAAAATGTATACTTTTACTCCGATACATTTCCTCGAAGCATATTCGTTACTTACTACAAAATAGTCAGAAGTCAGAAGAACACGGACTGCAGGAAAGCAGGGTTGACAAATCAGTGGTCTGGCGTTTGCAAGTTAGACTCCTAAAAAACACCTTTGCTCATGTGCAAGCAAGTGCGCGCACAACCGCGGATGATTCATTTTCCTCTCAAGTCGAGTCTGCGGTGTGCGATACAGCATCGTCTGTGATAATATGGTAAGTGTTGTTGTAATGATGTGCGATCTGACATTATCAAGTAGGCTATATCACCAAATCACACACAGAGAGCACACACGTTGATTTATTAGTCTATTAAAACTAAAAATTCTAGGCATTCTAAATTGTAGACAAAATGCTTCTGTATGCTTTTTATATTTATATAATTTAATATAGTTAACTTAATCTATATCACACAAAGAGTAGGCTTTCTATTTATATGCAGATATCAGCATGAACACATTTAATAATCAATTTATACAAGTTCAGTAAAGCAATAAGTGACTT
>NW_015647488.1:148613-155227 GCF_001515625.1 Sinocyclocheilus rhinocerous
TATTGAATGAATCAGCTTTTTGAACGAATCGGTTGAATAAATGATTCAGTGATTCACTCATTAACACAGTCAGATGCTGCGTCTCAATGTGCCTACTTATACTATGCTTTTAAAGTATGTACTCTTTTGGTGAAGAACTTTTGAGTGTGTAGTAGAAGAGTAGGCAAGCTTTGGGACATACTATCACGTCACACAACTGCGTCTTTAAAGGACCGCTCTGTCGCACCTGTTACACGCACCCTGTCACTGTAAACTGGCCTGTCAATCATCTTGTCACAGTTAACATCCTCCACATTTCATTTAATTTAACTTCCTACCGTACTGGAGAGAAAAGAAAGTATTTATGCATCTGAAATTGCAGTTTAAATGCATCCATGTCCCCTCTGAGATACATAAACTGCGTAAATACATCTAAATGCTATTTCAGATGCAGATTCCAGAAATGTTTTCTTATGATGGAATGAAAGACACTAATTGCTTCTTTTCCATTTTGCATTTACTTGTACTTTTACTTTCAATACTTAAGTACGTTTAAGATTTAAAAAATACTTTTTGTACTTAAGTACAATAAATATCACATACTTTAAACTTTTACTCTTTTAAACTTTTAACTTTTACTAGAATTTTAGTAATATTCTAAACGGTGACTTCAACTTCTACCATAGTCATTTTCTGGTAAGATATCTGTACTTTTACTTGAGTATGGCTTTCAGGTACTTTATACACCACTGCTACTACTCGTTATTAAATGGATTGCTGTTGACTGTTAGTAAAGGGCTTATCGTCAATAATATGAAATAAAAAAGTCTAATGTCTGTTCAGCCAGAGTACAATGTTATTTTAGTATTATTTATAAACTATTATTTATTCACATTTTGAATTTGCTTAAATTTTTATATTTTTATTTTTCATTTCAGTTTACATTTAATAATTTTTTATGCGCTTGTGTCATATTTGTTAGTTTTCTATTTATAATATTTCTATTTATTTATTTTATTTCAGTTTTTTATGATTTTTCTAAATTACTTAACTAAACTTAAACTTACTTATTTCAGTTAATTTCCAAAGCAACACTTTTAATTTACCTACATTTTTAAGTTTAAGTTTTTCATCAAATATTAATATTTATATGTTAATATTTTTTTTATTTTTTTTATTTACAATCGCTGAAAACACTGCCACAGTAAATTAATGTCTTTAAATTATCTTTAAATACAGTTTAATGTCAGTAAATTATCTTCATTTGGGGGCTTTTCTCAAGGATTCATATGCAATTAATAATTTTTTTGCCATATTATGGCAAAAAAATATTTTATACCATATTACCATATTAACCATATTACTGGTTATACTATGAATAACCAGTGCATATGTGGCAAAGTCTGCAAGAACAACCGTGGCTTAAAGTTCCACCAAGCAAGAATTAAGTGTTTGGGAGGAGGAGAAGCAGCACAACGCACAGGTGTCCAACCTGGTGAGACGCAGGAGGGGCCAGGCCCGGAGTCACCCCACAGTGCCCGGAAACTCCACGTGTTGCAAACAAATCCCCCCAACATTAAGTTCAGCAGGAGACAGATCAAATGGCCAGCAGCTAGCATGACTTCACTGTGGGAGCAGTTTGATGAAGATGTCAACCAGATTTTGAAGGCAACAGTTAAGGGAGAGGCTGACGGAAAGCTGCAAGCCATGACAACCATTATTGTCAGTATGGGAGCTGAACAGTTTGGAGAAGAGGAGAAAAGTACGAGAACACCTTACTCCAAGAATTATAGAGCAGTGAGAATTCATAACATCAGGCAGGAGATGAGAGCGCTAAAGTCCCAGTTTAAGGAGGCAGGAGAGAGTGACCGCATTGGTTTAGCTCAGCTGATGTGTATCCTGCGAAAGAAGATCAGGGTCCTCCGCCGAGCAGAGGGGCATCGGAGGCACCGTCGTGAAAGGGCTCGAAGACGTGCTGCTTTTATAGCCGATCCCTTTAAGTTCACTAAGGAGTTGCTGGGGCAGAAGCGCAGTGGAAAGCTGGTCTGTTCACAGGAAGAAATGGATCAATATCTGAGTAATACATACAGTGATCCAAAGAGAGAAGAGAAGTTGGGACAGTGTGACATCTTAATAGACCCTCCTGGACCAGAGACACAGTTTGACTTGTCAGAGCTGCAGCTGAAGGAAGTCAGAGAGGTGATTCGCATGGCAAGGGCAGGTTCTGCACCTGGACCAAGTAACACCTCATACAAAGTGTACAAAAACTGCCCCAAACTCCTGTTTCGTCTGTGGAAGATTCTGCGAGTTTTCTGGAGAAGGGGAAGAATCCCAGAGCAGTGGCGAGTGGCTGAAGGGGTATGGATCCCAAAGGAGGAAAACTCAACTCATATAGATCAGTTCCGCATAATCTCCCTGCTGAGCGTAGAAGCGAAGATCTTCTTCAGTGCTGTCTCCAACCAGTTATGCACCTATTTGGCAGAGAACACCTATATCAATACGTCAGTACAGAAGGGTGGAATTGCAGGTATTCCAGGCTGCTTGGAGCACACTGGCGTAGTGACGCAAGTTGGATGTAGGGGGTTTGCAGCACGTTCTTTGGCCAGAGCCTATAGAGAGCTGGGCATTGAGGGAGTGAGCAGGAGGGTAGCTATACGCAGCACCACAGAAGCAGCAGAGAGGGCTTCAAGGTGGCTATGGCTAAAAAGAGGAGAGCCATGGAGTAATAAGTAGCCAGCCAGCTGGACACAAGCTGGGGTCTGATCAGCCCCAGCTGGGTCACCTGGAGGAGTGTGTATGATGTTGAAAGACCCGAAACACCTGATGATTCCAGGAACATCACTGATGATGTGTCCAGCGGCATCAGAAGATGTATGTGCACAACAATGTAATTAATTTGATTATTTTTATACAATTTATTTTAATAAGAAAGTCTAAATCGCAGCATAGCAATCATGAAGTAATGTTAGTAGCCTCGTTACTTTCAGTTACTTCCCAAAACTGTTTCCAATCAGTTTCAAGTTATGGATGAGGCAAGTAATGCTGGTTTCCTTATTTCTCACTCACTTTCCTCCCACTCTTCCTGGCCCGTTCTTAGTTTCCTTCTCCCACTTTCTCTGTCTTTCGTTCCAGACAGTTTAACACATGCCAGACCTCGGCAGAAACGTTTGGGGGAAGCGAGGGGGATGAAAGACCAGTCAAAACGCGCGTGAGGAACTGCCATTAGCACATGTGGCTTTCACATGAATCTAATAACGCCAGCGGATGCCTTTGCGGGCAATAAAGGTGGATGAGCAGTATTCATTGGTGTGATCATTTACAATGAAAAGGATCAACACCAAAACAGGCCCAGGTGTGATTGGCCTGCGCTCTCAGATGGTTTGGGTGAGCCGAAAGCATTGGATGCTTTGTTTCCATTCCAAATCATTGCATGATTTGTTTCCACAAACTTCAGGTTGTGTGGTTAAGGGTCACTTGTCCTTTCACACAGGAAGACATGTTACAGGATTATTACAAGAGTGAATGAGAGCACTGTATGAGACACTGCCTGACCTTACACTTATGGGGCCAAAACTCTCTTATGCTTGCTTTATCACCACTTTTGCAAGGACAAAGTGTCAAGTGTTCTCAGCAGAGGGGAAAAGTGAATCACCTTTGTGTGAGCTCTATGAGGGTAGAGGCTAGCATGGGTTAGCTGATATATAGTCAAAGCGCTTGTTTTTTATTTAAGCACACACTGGATTGGAGGATTGGATTGTCTTCACCTTAAGGGCTCTTCTCACAATGGATGACAAATGTGGAGGTCTAGCAGCCACTTTTTGTCTCTAGTGGGCAGTTAGGAGCTGCAGGTGAAACAGCATGATGAAAGAGATGGTCACTAATGTTATATCTCCTGTGGACTTTGTTTATAGCTTCACTTCACTGTCCTACCATCATGTGGTTCTGGTGGGTCACAACCAGGGTTTAAAATAGCCGTAATGATCCTTAACAGAGTTTTTTTTTTTTTCATTATTTTATTTTTCAAGGATGCATTCTTAAGTTTGTGCTGTAGGAGCCATATATTAACTCTGAAAACGAGACTGTCAATATGTTGTATTGTACTCAACCTTAATAAATTGATCAAAAGTGACAGAAAATACATTTATAATGTCTAAAAGATTTCTATTCCAAATTCTACATTTTGAACTTTCTGTTCATCAAAGAATCTATCATGGTTTCCACAAAAAGTGACGTGACATGTGGCCAAGTATGGTTACCCATACTAGGAATTAGTGCTCTGCATTTATCCCATCCTAAGTGCACACACACAGCAGTGAACACACACACACCGTGAACACACACCCGGAGCAGTGGGCTTAAAAATATTAAGCAACAAAAAGTTTTTCAACACTGATAATAATAACAAAAAAATGTTTCTTGAGCAGCAAATCATCATAATTAGAATGATCTCTGAAGGATCATGTGACACTGAAGACTGGGAAGACTGGAGTTGAAATTCAGTTTTGCATCACAGGAATGAATTATATTTTAACATATATTAAAATATAAAAAATATAAAACAAATTGAAATAATATTTCACAATATTACAGTTTTTACTGTATTTTTGGTGAAATAACCACAACCTTGCTGAGCAGAAAAACCTTTTTTCAAAAACATTTAAAAAATATTACTGACCCCAACATTTTCAACAGTAGTGTATATATTTTTCTTCGACAACCAGCTTGCAGGTCCAACACCAAAATCTTAATTTAAACCCTGGTCATGATGCCAAAATGGGCTGCAACATGTTTTATGTTTAACATACCATAAATGAAAAGCGTAAAATGCAACTATATGCATAATAAAAATAATTGCACAAAATACACAAAATAATTAACTTTTAAAAGAGTAAAAAAAATGTTTTTTTTGTTGTTTTTTTTTGTTATTGACATCATTGACATCAAATTCATGGACAGGTTGCGTGACATGCCCTCATACTTAAAACCCATCAGCAAAACTACATAAGGAAAAAGAATATGGGTTTATTTGCACTGAGGATAAACATGGTTTGTGCCGACCACAATGTGTTTTGTGGGGTGAATTACTGGCGGCTGAGAGCATGAAACCATTGAAATGAAATTTTGTACAGTAAACAATTTTGATACTGAATTGGGTCGCCACTTGAGTCCAATGTAAAATGTGGGTCCAGAACCACTGCTATTCACTGTTTGTTGTATTTGTGCATTTGTGACCACACCTGCGGTCACCTTTAAAAATGTCCTCCTCCCAGCTTTCTAGTCCTCTTCCATCAGTCCACTTCAGTCAGGGGCGGACTTACCCATTAGGCAAAGGTAGGCGACCGCCTTGGGCCCCCAAAAGCCAAGGGCCCCCTAAAATGCTTTTCATATAGGATATGCGCATTAAGCGCGGACACGCGAACGGTTGCTGTTTACAGTGTTTATTACCACGACAACCGTCCGAGTCTGTGGCACCTGCAGGTGTACGGCTGTATGCACTGTGAGTACCATGAGCGCTCAGACTGATCTGAGATTTGCCCCGCAAACATTTCAGCAGTTATTATAGGCCTGTGTGTCCCGTATTTCTGTCGACTGAACCCATGCCGTTAATTATGAATTTATCAGTCTTTTGCATGCCAAAGTCAATTTCTGCATAGAAATATTACGCCAAATAGAAGCAGAAAATCGTGCTATACGCACTTTCATGAGATCGGGTTAGCCTACAACAATTAAGTTGTTGGCTATTTTACAAATGGGAATACAACGAATTCATGACAACGTTTACATTCAAGCTACCCGTAAAATTTATAGTGAAAAGTACTTTAAAAGCGTCTGGAATGCAATAAAGTAATTTTAAAGCTGTTTTTTAAAGCATTTGCTGCATGGATAAAAAATATAAATAATTAACATATCATACAAAATCGCGTTGCGGCAAAATCCTTTAAATTTTAAGGTATTCAGAACAGAGCAACATAAAAACCAGAAAAAGCAGCTACACAATTATAGGACAAAGTTTTACATATATGCCATTATAATTAGTGTTTTATTTTTTTAACTGTACGGAATTATAAAATAAAACGCAAATTATAATCGGGCCTGTTTTAGGCTTTTCCGTATTTTTATATTTTAGATATCCATCAAGTATGGTGATGAAAAAAAATGACTCGCCATTTCCTCATTGGATGTGCCTTTAGAGAGAAATGCACAGATTACATAATGAAAGAGTTTCTATTTTCTATTTTAATTATTTCGTTTTAAAGTAGTAATTTAAAGCTTTCAATATATTTTGATCATGTCTGAGTTTAGGTTCATCATTGTGAAGCACTCCTGTTCAAGCCCGAGACGGCAGAAAGCGTTTGTTTTCTTTATTTTATAAAAAACGTTTTGTTGATATTATGAGTGCACACAAATAAAACTAGACCCTTTACAGTTTAGAATGATGTATTACTTACCTTTATGAGCAAAAATGACTGCGTATTAAGTTGTTTCCACTGTTAGAAAAAAATGCAAGTGATCGCACTTGCGCCTCCATGTGCTGCAGAGCGTGCTTCAGCTTCAACTCTCCGCTCAAACGATTGGATATGCATCTAACAGTGCACATTTATCTAGGTTAAACACTTAAACTAACATTGTGATAT
>NW_015647488.1:156042-196905 GCF_001515625.1 Sinocyclocheilus rhinocerous
GACAGTTTAACACATGCCAGACCTCGGCAGAAACGTTTGGGGGAAGCGAGGGGGATGAAAGACCAGTCAAAACGCGCGTGAGGAACTGCCATTAGCACATGTGGCTTTCACATGAATCTAATAACGCCAGCGGATGCCTTTGCGGGCAATAAAGGTGGATGAGCAGTATTCATTGGTGTGATCATTTACAATGAAAAGGATCAACACCAAAACAGGCCCAGGTGTGATTGGCCTGCGCTCTCAGATGGTTTGGGTGAGCCGAAAGCATTGGATGCTTTGTTTCCATTCCAAATCATTGCATGATTTGTTTCCACAAACTTCAGGTTGTGTGGTTAAGGGTCACTTGTCCTTTCACACAGGAAGACATGTTACAGGATTATTACAAGAGTGAATGAGAGCACTGTATGACACTCTTCCTGACCTTACACTTATGGGGCCAAAACTCTCTTATGCTTGCTTTATCACCACTTTTGCAAGGACAAAGTGTCAAGTGTTCTCAGCAGAGGGGAAAAGTGAATCACCTTTGTGTGAGCTCTATGAGGGTAGAGGCTAGCATGGGTTAGCTGATATATAGTCAAAGCACTTGTTTTTTATTTAAGCACACACTGGATTGGAGGATTGGATTGTCTTCACCTTAAGGGCTCTTCTCACAATGGATGACAAATGTGGAGGTCTAGCAGCCACTTTTTGTCTCTAGTGGGCAGTTAGGAGCTGCAGGTGAAACAGCATGATGAAAGAGATGGTCACTAATGTTATATCTCCTGTGGACTTTGTTTATAGCTTCACTTCACTGTCCTACCATCATGTGGTTCTGGTGGGTCACAACCAGGGTTTAAAATAGCCGTAATGATCCTTAACAGAGTTTTTTTTTTTTTTCATTATTTTATTCTTCAAGGATGCATTAAATTGATCAAAAGTGACAGAAAATACATTTATAATGTCTAAAAGATTTCTATTCCAAATTCTACATTTTGAACTTTCTGTTCATCAAAGAATCTATCATGGTTTCCACAAAAAGTGACGTGACATGTGGCCAAGTATGGTTACCCATACTAGGAATTAGTGCTCTGCATTTATCCCATCCTAAGTGCACACACACAGCAGTGAACACACACACACCGTGAACACACACCCGGAGCAGTGGGCTTAAAAATATTAAGCAACAAAAAGTTTTTCAACACTGATAATAATAACAAAAAAATGTTTCTTGAGCAGCAAATCATCATAATTAGAATGATCTCTGAAGGATCATGTGACACTGAAGACTGGAGTAATGATGCTTGAAATTCAGTTTTGCATCACAGGAATGAATTATATTTTAACATATATTAAAATATAAAACAGTTATTTTAAATTGAAATAATATTTCACAATATTACAGTTTTTACTGTATTTTTGGTGAAATAACCACAACCTTGCTGAGCAGAAAAACCTTTTTTCAAAAACATTTAAAAAATATTACTGACCCCAACATTTTCAACAGTAGTGTATATATTTTTCTTCGACAACCAGCTTGCAGGTCCAACACCAAAATCTTAATTTAAACCCTGGTCATGATGCCAAAATGGGCTGCAACATGTTTTATGTTTAACATACCATAAATGAAAAGCGTAAAATGCAACTATATGCATAATAAAAATAATTGCACAAAATAAATATTAACATTAACTTTTAAAAGAGTAAAAAAAATGTTTTTTTTGTTGTTTTTTTTTGTTATTGACATCAAAGACCGTTTATTCATGGACAGGTTGCGTGACATGCCCTCATACTTAAAACCCATCAGCAAAACTACATAAGGAAAAAGAATATGGGTTTATTTGCACTGAGGATAAACATGGTTTGTGCCGACCACAATGTGTTTTGTGGGGTGAATTACTGGCGGCTGAGAGCATGAAACCATTGAAATGAAATTTTGTACAGTAAACAATTTTGATACTGAATTGGGTCGCCACTTGAGTCCAATGTAAAATGTGGGTCCAGAACCACTGCTATTCACTGTTTGTTGTATTTGTGCATTTGTGACCACACCTGCGGTCACCTTTAAAAATGTCCTCCTCCCAGCTTTCTAGTCCTCTTCCATCAGTCCACTTCAGTCAGGGGCGGACTTACCCATTAGGCAAAGGTAGGCGACCGCCTACGCTTCAGCTTCCACTCTCCGCAAACGATTGGACATGAGTCTAACAGTGCACATTTATCTAGGTTAAACATTTAAACTAACATTGTGATATACTTGAACTGTTTTATATATAGATTTTATTTTAGACAAGTCCTGATGATTTGAGAAGGCTAAATTGATCAAACGGGCTATGATCAATTCACTGTCTGCCGCTGGCCTTTACTTAAAAAAACAAAAAAACTTACATTTAACGAACAAAAAATACTCCAAATGTTTTTCTAAATTTACTTTATAAAAAAAACGAAAAGAAATATAATCACTTTTCCATTACATACAAAACTGAACTATTTTAATAGCTGAAACAGTAGTATAAGCTTTTTTTGGGAAAAGGGGAAAAAAGACGGACTAGGGCTTATATTTGAGGCCCGTGCAGGGCTTTAATTCACTTCATCCAACGCTGTTCTGTTCTCATCTGTGAGCATGCTCTTGATATATGTATTTTAGGTGTGTACATGTATAATTGCCTTTTCATTATTTAGTTTTATTTAAATTTGTAGTTAAAACAACTAAAAATAAATGTATTTTAAAGTTTAGAATTAGACAGCCTTTGGACACAGGCTTACGCTAAAAACAACAAAACGGAACCTCAAGGTTGATCTAGGAAAATGTGTGCAAATGTATATCCTATATTTTGCCTGGGGCCCCCAATTCACTAAATCCGCCCCTGACTTCAGTTAAATGTCTGTTTCCAGGTTGTTGAGTGTAATTCTTCAAGTCAACCTCCTGAAAAGTCCCATTACCGTAACTAGTAAGATATCTATTTCTTGAAGTAGTATATTTTCACCTCAGCACACTTGGAATATTTGTGCCATGCTTTTGGTTTAGTCTGTTGAGGAAATTATGTAAGTGAATGTTTGCGGCGACTCACCTAATTTCCAAAATTCTTAAATAAAGACTATTATCAAAAGGAAACCAGCGAATGAGGAGCACCCATTACCTTTTCCTATTTGCCAGTAGAAAGAGGCCCTCGCGACCTTTACTGACGTACAGTCAGAGTCCAAAGCTTGGAAAAAGCCAGATGGCCAAGGACACATTGTCAGTCAGCATGGAGGAAATGAACAGGGCATACTGTATTGATGACTGAAAAGCTGAGCTGGAAAGAGAAACAAAGACTGTCAAAGAGAGAGAAAGAACCTGGAGGATCCATGCATTTGATTTAGATATGTTTTCATGAAACTTCATGTCAGAATTTGGTGCAAATCATTTTCGCTCAAAGACCTTTTTTCAAAAGAATGAAAGACATTTCACATTAAACATAAGAGAGACAAGTCAGACACTATTTTTCAAACATATTTTCTGAAGCCTTTCAAAAAGAGAAACTGAGACTTTAATTAGCCAGGAAATTGAATGCTGTATTAATTTCATAGTTGGTGTCCCAGAAGTGGGGAAGAGGGCCCACAGCAATCCCCCATCAATATTTAATAGACACTTATTTAAGTAATTGTCAAGTAACAATATAAGAGGGATACTGTACAGTAGGTGTAAATTTCATGAATGCATGAAGCAATATGAACCCTTTTCGTATTCTGTGTAGAGACATTTTTCACCCTCACATGAAATTCTCAATCACGCGGATTCTCATTGAAATTACTAGATTTCGGGCACAAAATTTTGACGAGGAACAGTAAAGTGACTCCACCTTAAGATGATCGTTATCACATTGTTATGTTTGGGTTTACAAATAAAATCGTTCAGGTTGACAGTTGCAGAAACAATCCCTCTTTCAGGGTTAATTTTGCCATAATTACGGGCAGATTGCACACTGTACATGTTTGTGTGCATTATACTGCTGTAAAGCATTGGTTCACTTTCAAGGCAAAAGGAGTTAAAGCATTTGTCACCAGCCCTCTCACTAAGCATGATGCACAATCCTGTTGGTGTTCAAATGATATCACTCCACAAAATAAACTGTAATTGAATCTAAGAAGGAGTAATGGTCCTCTTATCAAATTGACAATTAGACCTGTCTAAGGTAGACTGTATAAACATGAAGAAACATAACTTGGAGTTCACTTCATTTCTTTGTAACTTATCTTCATGTATGTTGTAAGAGGTATGTCTTCGGTTTTCTTTCTTTGAGAGAGAAAAAATGGGACTTTGCAGCCAAATTGGCCTCTACTGTATGTCCAAAACTGTAGCCCCCGAAAAACTAATAGAAGTCAACAGTGTTTCTGTTGGCATAGAGTTTTATAAAATACTAAGGCTACACTAAGAAAGTTTTTCAAAACTGGTAGCGTACTGTGCAGACTCTTTCTCAGGTATTCCTGTGCTGTCGCTGAACAACACTTAAAGGGATAGTTCATCCAAAAATAAAAGCTCTCTCATTATTTACTCAGCATCATATTTTTGTCCCAACCACAAACCTTATTAATTCTGTGGAACATTAAAGAAAAATATCATGACAGCTCTTTTCAATACAATGAATTAAACAGTGAAGTAGTTCTTCAAAAGATCTTGATTGTGCATGGATCTTTATTGATTGTTTAATGCACCCTATTGTCTTAAACAGATCGAAATGATTCTTTCTCATGTTCAACTACTTTTCTCAACAATCCAGATAGGAAGGTTAACAGCTCACTGGAGAGGACAATGCCATCTCATTAGTAATTGTAGGTATTCACACATAAAGTGTGGTTCAGACACACATTTTAGTATGTTTTCTATGAACACTAATGCTGACAGCATCTAAAACAATTTTTTGTATTTATCCTGGTAGCAACCCAGGCTCATTTATTAATTAATTAATTAAAATAATAAAACAAAGTTTATTTTATTGCATTTAATCAATGATATGAATTAAATATGTTACATATTTCAAGAGTCCATCACTTTACCCAAGCCTAAACTTTATATAATTAAAATGAATGAAAATTCCTTTATCTTTTAATCATTACTTAACCATTTACTTTTATTTTGTTTGCAGTGAGACCTTTATGTTTTTTTTGTTTTTTTTACTATTTATTGTAGATGAATGGAAAAGATCATCCAGTACATTCTTCAAAATGTATCCTTTTGTGTTCTATAGATGAAAGCAACTCCAAACAATGAGGGTGAGTAAATGATGACAGAATTTCTATATTCAGCTGAACTAATCATGTAAAAATATATTTATCCAGTAAAATATCATTGTTTCTCACAGATATAGATGCTGCAGTGTCATGAACTTCATTAGAGGACACTAGCTTCTATAAAAGGACACCCATAAATGTCATATGGTAGGTCATTAATATATTGTCATAAATTCCACTGTAACACAGTGGAGATGATGTATCACACACAAAAACTGCAGTCTGGTACATGTGCTTTATCCTCAAAGCTGAGCATATCTAACCCGCACTCTACAATAGATCAAAGAGGAGATATATCTCTCTCTTGCTGTTAGAGCCAGATACTTGTATGGACGGATGGAAATGGATCTTACACAAAAGCCATATTAAGCAGCACATCACAGTTCTGCTCTCTCCTAGAGTCTCCAAGGTTTCTCCCAATTCTCCACTGCAGGTGTTCCTGTCGGCACAGAGCCCAGAACCTGAGCGTTTACCAACGGATCCTTCCGGACAAAGACCTATAAGCTGTGATGTTCCTTGACTCAGGTCCACAGAAATATCTGGGCACTTTTTTATCCCTTGGACCAGGAAGGATTATCATTGCCCAGTTGATCTCCAATTTGGAAAATTTGCAACCATGGGTCTTATTACCGCATCGGTGCGGCCAGCTTGTGGATGTTTTTGTCTTTTGGGAGAGGGGGGAGTGTTATGGATTGATGACCGTCCACGCACAACTTAAACCAGATCTTCCCTATCCACACAAATTTCCTCGCCTGCGGAGCGATGGGAGCTGGGCCTGTTGTTTTTTCTCATTGCATGGTAACTTATCTTTGCTGTAGTGTTCACAGTAGCCACAGCTGTTTGACTTGGACTCGGACAGCAGGTTAAATGAACAGGGTTCAGAATAAGTGAAGATGTATCTGGTTCCCCTGCGCCGGTTTGATGCGAGGAAACGTAGGGTGGACCGACATTTCATCACTGTGCGTGGGATCTCTGCCACATGATGACTAATTCAACACTCTGATCCAAACTGAAGATTGACCTTAAATAACCTTTGACTCCAACATAAATCAAAGCAATTAACTGAGAACTCTAACTGTTTGATGCTTATAGCATACGAATGGTGAAACAATGTTGAACATAAAATGTTAGCATTTTTAATAATTGTAAAATGAGAGCAATGAAAAATGGCTCATTTTATTTTTCCACATCTATGAATGATAGTCCACACCTACATGATGTAGGTTACTATTTATACTTTCAGTGCAACTTCTGATGGAAAAATATGCTTAAAGAATTAGCTAGTTACAATGTGTAATTAAATTATAGTTACTTATGAAAGTTTAGCGATTACGAAGGGGGTTACATCTGAACATTTCTCACACACACACGCACACACACACACACACACACACACACACACAGATACAGATTTAATTGATTTCTTTCCCAAATTGCATTGACTGCTCTTGCATTGACACCAATGTTTCAGGAGTTTAGGACACAGAATAGGACACGTGCTTATTCGATAACTCTTTTATTTCCTATTTGGGTTTGTGTATATGCTTTATTTTTATTTTTTTAAGATTAACTGTTTTTTTTCCCAAAGCATTGTTAGATGCCAGTGTTTCCTGTCATAGCTATGCAGAGATTTGATTTAAAAAATGGTATCATAGCTATTAAACTATATCTTGTTATGATTTAAAATCTGTATTTAACCTCAGAACGACCTCAAAGTAAAAAGTCTGATTTTGTGGTGGCTGTGCTTTAAAATTAAATGATTATAATCTTCAAATCAGGTGAAGAAGTGTTGAGTCTTTCTGTCCTTTGTTTGGTTCAGCTGCCAGATTTTGTTTTAACCATAAATGTATTTTTTTTTTTCAGTGTATATGTTTTCTGAGGCAGAGAATGTCCCAACATGAGCTGCAGAGTTTGACTGTAGCGTGTGCAGTAGTGCAGGTGGTCCTCCAGTGGAGGCAGGGAGTGTTTGGAAGCGCCCTGGAATGACTGGAATCTCATGGAGTGTGTATACAGGTGGGCTGGGATACAAGGCGAGATTGGATCAGACAGTTAATTGGGAAACCAAGTCCCCGGCAGTAAACCAACAGCTGCACTTTGCATTCTGCACTGAGGCTCAATCAGTGAGAACAGGCAGTAGAAGGTTCTGGAAATAATCTGCCTGGGTCTGTGTATCGCCATCGTTTGGACAAACTTGATAACAGTCATTTCCCCCTCAGTGCTGTACTGCAAACCTGCTGCCAAGGAACATTCTGGAGCTTGCTTTACCACAAATACATGATGTAGTCCTCTCAAGATAAATCAATAAAATTATGATAAGTTGTCCTCTTGAATCCCAAACATTAAACACTCAGCTGGTGCCAAACAGTTAAACTAATGTGCTATCACTTCTCACTTGCAAGTTTTGGATTGTGGTCCCGAATGGAAAAAATGCATTTGTGGTACACACGTTTGTGTTTTCAGTCAAAAGGAACTTGCTGCCAACTTTGTGGATGATGTGAGAACTGTTTTTAAAGTGTGAAAAATATTAAATGAAATCAAATGAAATCAACATTCCCCCCTCAGTTTTGTCTAAAATGCGTTTCTAATTAAATTTCAGATTATGACTCCTTACTTGGAGGAGTTTTCTTATTTATAAGCAGAAAAGTGTTAACTCTGCTGCATGATATTGCCTCTACCAAACCCATTTTCTTTGTAAGCACATATGCGTGTACAATGATAATTAAACGATTTATATTGAACAGATTATGCAGAATAAAGCAGTAAAAAGATAACCCAAATCTGGATCATTTTGGCAACCCAGCGCTGGGTTATTTTGACCCAGGATTAGTTGGGTTAAATGTTCAACACAACATACTTCAAAATATCAAAACTTAACTATTGTTTAAAAATTACTATACTGGGTTAAAATAGTCAAATTAACCCAAAACGGGCTGTAAATGAAAATTACTTTAACACACACAGGATATCTCTATGTTTTATGTTTTGAGGAATTGGTTAAATGTATGAAGAAGCAACATTGTGTGACAGAATGGATATGAATGCAGTGGAAGCAGCCTCTACACAGAATATTGCAATGGAAATATGTTAACTTTTTTTTCAATCATATCTTTGGCTAATTCTCTTATAAGCTATCTACCTTTTTAGCATTGGATTATGAAACATAGTAATTAATAAATATCAAATTCACAGATATTATTGTATATTTCATAGCAGTTATGGAAAAAAATTAAAAGAAAGGGAAAATATTACTTTTCTATTATAAAGTATTTTCTTACTTGTATTCATAATTCCATAATAATTGGAGTTCTTCTCTAGTCTGTTCTGTACTCGTGACTTGTGGGTTTTAATGCTCCAGGTGTGAAGTCCCATTTTACGCTGTTGGTTTCAGTTCCTGGCCCAGATCTTCTGTAGTAAAAGTGACTGTTGTGCCAATAAATAAGATTCTAAATGGCTAAAACAGCCGTCAGTCATGGTCCCCTGCCAGTTTATTGGAGGGTTTGTGGTTTCCTGCATTTCGTCATCCTGTATCATCCGGCCATATTCTTAAGATTCAGAAGAGTTTCCAGAGCCCTTGCCGAATACTGAGTATGTGATATTATGATTAAACCACATCATTGGATTGGTCTGAACTGCTATTATTAAATCTGTCTCGATGCATAATCCTCATAATTCAAGCAGGTTCAAACACATACAGTACAGTGGAATGAAAGAATGTGAAAGAACACAGAATGCATTTTAATAGTTTTTAAAGGTGTGTAATTTGATGATGTTCCCTACATAGCAAATATAGAAGATTGCGGGCCTTTTATGTGATTTTAATTCAAAGTTGTGTCTAATTATTTAAGTAAACATGTAACTGTTCTAGATTTTTCACAGATGGCCTTTTTTAATGTGTCCCAGATGCATCATGACCTGGCCTTGACCCAAACGGTTTGCAGAAACTGACAAATTCAGAGCAGGCGTATCCGTCGTCATTTACTCTCTAGACATGTCTTTCACTGACGCAGAGAGCTGCAGTCTCTATAAAAATGCCAACGTTTCATTACCTGCGCAACCGTCGCTTTTGTTCCTTGATGAAAGACAAAGAAAAGATCGGGCTCGTTCAGCCATCAGAAGGAAAATAACAACAGTCACGTGATATACGGGGTATTGTACCTCAGTGAACATCATCCATCAACACCTACAGTTGCGCTGAAAATTACCCTAAATCACTTTTTGGAAGGAGGCTGAGCAGACACTCAGACCCTGTGTGGAAAACTCTTCAGTTGGCTGTGTTGTTCTTGGCATGGCATGAAGAAATGACAACATTACCCTTCCTGCTAAAGGAAAGTTGTTCCCTGTGGGGTCAAGGTAAAAGGTTCATTCAGGATCAAAAAGTAACATGGGCCAGAGGTACTCCAAAACAACTGTGTTTAATTTTTTGGAGGAAAAAAAAACCTTCCTCTTGCAATGCATGCACTGGCTGTGAAATTTCTAGATGCTCAGGAGAACAATATAAAGCTACATAATTACTTAAATGCAAGGAAGAAATGGGATTATCTTGGACTCTGTGGAAATAAAACTGCGCCCGGAGGGTACTGCTTCAAGACAATCGTTGTGGGCGACATTTGTCTGTAACAACAAGAACTAATCTTTCTGATTTAAAATGACGGTTCACGCAAAATTTCTTCCAAAAGGAAAGTCATACAGGTTTGGAACAACATGAGGGTGAGTACATCTTTTTGGGTGAACTGTCCTTTAAAAAGATAGTCCACACAAAATTGAAAATTCTGTCATCATTTAGAAAGAAAGAAAGGTGGTAACCAAACTGCTTCGGTTCCAACTGACTTCTATTATTTATTTGACCAATCAAGTCAATGGGAACTGACTTTGGCTATCAACATTCTACAAAATATCTTCTTATGCTCCACAGAAGAAATAAATGATACAGATTTGGAACAACATAAGGGTGAGTAAATATTAAGATCCCACTTCTTTCCACGGTTTTCAAAGTGGTCGGAGAGAAAGAAACATCACACCAACAGCAAATCAACAAACTCGTACAAAATTACATTTGTTTGGAAAGACGAACAGAAAAAAAGTCTTGTTTGTTTACCTGTGTGTGTGTCTGTGTTCAGCTTTGTTTGTGATCTGCGGTGTATTTTTCATACCCAAGTCATGTTTGTCTTGATTTGTGTTTATTTGCTTGTGTTTTTATTGATTTGTTGGTTTGGGGCCGCTTCTGACGGGCCATATTCATCATGTGTTGTTTAGACACGGCTGTGATCAGTGCAGCTGGGTGCTTGGCAGGGTTTGAGGGGTCATAAATATATTTCCCATTCATTTCGAAAGCCACGAATTGTTTCCCCAAGGGGATCGTTCTTCGTCTCACTTTGATCACAGTATATCATACACAAACATCTAAATCGGACGGCTAATCAAAAACGTCTTCCACAGAGGGAAAATGCATGGCTGGCTTTGACCACAACTGAAAACAAATCCACTTAGCCTGGGTTTTGCCTATGTGTTGAGGGAACGGCAAAGCCACAAATCAAACGAGTCCAAACTTTGCAGCTATCGAATCACCAGCTGCTCTCATATATGAGCAAAGACGTTCGAGAAGTTGGCCGACTCGATAAAGTGCCAGTCCAGAAATTAGAATGCTCACTCACGTGGTCTTCACAGAAACGCCAAACCATAATATTACTTCTTCACATAATCACATAATCCTCTTCAACCTTTGGTAAGGTTTCCATTAAAACATTTTTATTTATTGTGACATTTATTGGGCAAGTTTGTCATGAAAAAAAGCTGAAATTGAAAGACCTAAGATTTGTTTATTTATATGGTAAATAAAAGATATCAACTATATTATAAACTTGAACAGAAACAAAAAAAACAGAAAAATATGCCATATGTAATGTTGCATTTATAAACATGAACTCTACCATACAAAAGTTTGGGGTCAGTAAGATTTATTTATTTTTTTTATAAATTCATACATTTATTCAGTAATAATTCATTGTAAAAGTGACAATAAAAACTTTTATAATGTAACAAATGATACTGAAAATTCAGATTTGCCAGGAATAAATTACATTTTAAAATATATTAAAACAGAAAACAGTTATTTAACTTGTAATAATATATCATAATATCACTGTCTTTACTGTATTTTTGATCAAGTAAATGCAACCTTGATGAGCATAAGAGATTTCTGCAAAAACATTAACAAAAATCTTACCAAACCCAAATTTTTGAAGTGTAGTGTAATGTTTTTTTAATGACTCAATTAAATGACTTCAATGACTTCAGTGATCATGGAACATTATTTGCAGTCCTTAAATACACAAGAATCTGGCAAGGCAAGTGGAAAAAATACCCATAATGTGTTAGATTTTTATTTCATTATCCTTCTCAATTAAATGTTTATTAAAATCAAATGTTTACATCAGTCTAAAACTATTGTTTCATTATAATTCATCAATTGATCAAAAATAGGCTGCAATTAATGGCATCCTTTGTTTCTTTACAAACAGACTAAAATAATCCTTATTCTGTGCTGTCACAGACTATGTCGATGTGTTTGTAATTAATAGTATTTTTATCAAAAACTGTGTGTAAATACAGTAGCAAACCGTTAGGGCAAAAATTTAAACAGTGCAAAAATCCTCTCCAAGGCACTCATGTGGAATGTTTACAACATTCAAACGTACATTTACAATGTCAAAATCGGATGAAATGCATATAGTCTCTTCAAAAATGTGGCCACCTTTAAACCCCGTTGACTATTACTTAGACTAATCTTCAAAGTTCGGTGCCACTGGGGGCTGAGCTCTGGTTTGCAACCCTGTCTGTTTCACAGAGCAAGAACAAACCCTAAACACTCAGAATGAATTAACAAAACACAGCCCAGAAATAGTCGTTAACAGCCTTCGGAGTACCAACATAGTTGATTCCTGAGGAAAATTGGCAGGTTGTGACCGGCTGGAGTGCGGGCATCATAAATGCACGCGCTCAGAGCTCTGGTCACTGTCGTGACTGTCGTCCTCATTGCTGGGCGAACCCATGGGATGGTGCAGTCCGGCCATTGGGGAGAACTCAGAAGGCAAGAGAGTTTCTTTCCTTACGTTCACCAGTTCTTTCTCCCGCGCAGCGGCTCCCTGCTGACCTCCCTTCACCCGCTTCCACTTCATCCGTCTGTTCTGGAACCACACCTTTACCTGCGTGCAAGAGAATTACTGTTAAAGCAGTCATAAGTAGAAAGCAAACAGGATGGAGAATTTTATTTCAAATGTAAATTCAAGTAGGTAGAATTAAAATGGAATGAAATAAAAAAAATAGTGTCATTTTTAATAGTACTTCTCAATAGTATTTCTCAGTATGAATTGCCCATAAATGTTATCACACACAGTGTTATTTTGGTATCATTGATATACTATTATATATTTAGTTAATATTTTGAATTAGATTAGATTTTTATATTTTCTGTTTTCATTTTAATTTTAGTTAAACTTTTGGCTTTAAAAAAAAAAAAAATAGTTTATACATATAACAAAAAAATGAGAAATGTTGCCTCTGCAATTACCGGAAATAATTTTATTAAAAAAAAAAAAAATTAATTATTTGTTTTGCTTAATCTAATATTTTGAATTAGATTAGATTTTTATATTTTCTGTTTTCATTTTAATTTTAGTTAAAATTTTGGCTTTTAAAAAAAAAAAAAAAAGTTTATACATATAACAAAAAAATTAGAAATGTTGCCTCTGCAATTACCGGAAATAATTTTATTAAAAAAAAAATTATTTGTTTTGCTTAATCTTTATTTTATTTCAATTAATGAACATGTTTTAATGGTTTTAGTTTTTGATAACAGCCCTGCACACAAAATATGAGGTATTTCCATTAGATTTGCAATTTAAAAAGCTACTGATATAAATTTGTATATCATTTATAAATATTTTCATACAGTTAATAAATTAACTATTTAATTGACTATAGGAAATAACTTAACAAATGCTCTAATTCAATGTTTTATTTAATTAAACTGAATAATCATAATATTAAATACAATTTTATATATTTAGTTTTGTGTATTTGCATTTATTTCATATTACACATCTTTATTTTAATTTATTTTACATTATCTGAAAACTGGGGGCATATTTGTGCTGCTGTCTGGCAACATTTAAATGTTTTGAATTTAACAGTTTTTGAATGGATTTTAACAATTTCAGAAAAACGTCTAATTATTTGAGGTAAAAAATGTATTTTGCATTGTTTACAGTAGGTAAAAAATTAAGTAATTTTGTTTTCTGCAACTGCAAGGGAGTCAATTCTTATATTCTGAAATTTTCCCAACCCTGTATTATATTAAATATACTTGTAATAATAATTATGAACAAATAAATGTTGTATACCAAATATCATTCAAGTAAAAACAAATGAATAAATAAGTGATGTTTGCTTATTAGGAGATACATTTTTGGCAAAGCTATTATACAGTAGTCAATTACACACAATATTTATGGGACTTTATTGGTCCTGAAAAATGCCAAATTCTGATATAAATAAAACCAACAGAAATTGTAATTTCAATATTGAAAATACTTTTCAATTTGTTTGAAAATTTGTTTTTACTCAAAATTGTATAGTAACTGAGATACTATACACTTCTGTTGCAACTAGTCCCAGTCTCCTCTATATGCTTTTCATTGTCACTATTTTGAAAGGTTTATATGATTGGAATTGCAGTTAATTAGCAGATGGGAAAATTTGATGCCTTTGAATTAATGTAATATGCAATAAAAATGTGCATGTGGACCCTGGTTCAAGTCCAGCCTAGATCGTGTCCCACTCCTGTTGTTCCTCTCTCTCTCTCTGTCACTTTCTCTCTGTCTTATCTAATAAAAATCATTCAAAAATGTTCTTAAATTCAAAGAAACCTATAATATATACAAAAAAAAGTGTGTTCACATGCATAAATAAAATATAATGTATTTTGGAACCTGAGATTTAACATCATGGCTACATTTGACAGTTTATCAGACTTCACTGTCATTATTTACATGATTCAATATGCATTTTTATTTACTTTTTTTTTTTTTAAGTAGCAAGCCTAACAAATAGACTGGACCCCTCAACACAGAGCCCAGTGTAAAACACATAACTCATTTTTAATGTAAAACAAATTTCTTGAGAGCTCTTACTGATATATTTTGAGATTTATATCAGTAAATGAGGTCATGTTATATAATTTGTTGAAACTTACTAACATTTAGCATTGCGTTTATCACTTTATACGACTTAATCACTTTAAGTGAAGTCAGCCTTTGCAAAGCCTTTTTTTTTTTTACCAGTCAAGCAAAGAAATATTTTCAAAGCCAACGGAAGTGCCAGTGTTATGTCTGTTGGTAACATGTGAAAACAGGCTCAGCATTGAACGTACTTGTCTCTCTGTGAGGTCAAGGTTGACAGCGATTTCGTAACGTCTAAGCCTTGTCAGATAGTTGTGGTGAGCAAATTCTGATTCCAGTTCTCGAATCTGTTCCTTGGTGAAGGCTGTGCGCTCCTTCCTAGGTTTACTGCTCACGTCTGACTTATAGCTCCCATCCTGGGAATCTGAAATGAAAAACAGATCACTTTCCAGCCACTGTAAATGCTCAGAAAAAGAAAAGGAGAAAAAAAAAAACATTAAGGGAAAGCAAAGGGGTGAAAAAATAAGATGGTGTGATAAACTGCAGGGCTCTGAAATAAAATAAACGAACAAAAATACAAATGAAAGCGGAACAATTTGGCCTGCCAATCACCTTTTATTATGGCGATATGGCTCTGGTGTTTTTAGCAGGCGGAGAAGGGCCAGAGAACGGAGCACATGCTCTCAAATCTGGCCTGAATCAACAGGGCTTCGTTCACACTCTCCAACAATCAGATCAATTTACTCTTCATTTTCCACACACGTCTCCTTTAACAGAATACACGAAGCTTTCCCAAGGAACATTTCTGATTGGTCCAAAAATGATCAAATTCAACCTTAGCTGTATGTGTGTTGATTGAGGCTTGTCATACAATATATAATAGTTAAGAGTAATATATAAAGTTATGATGCATCTATATTATTGAGGTAAAATTAATCTGCAAAAATAGGAATATATAGGGTATAAAATCACAGTTTGATCTCATCATTTATTACTTTAAATACTACAGTTAAAAAGAAACATTTACTTTGGTACTGCCTAGCTTCTTTAAAATGAACAATGAAACTGAATAGATTATCATAAGCAAAATATGTCAATTCCAGGGCAAATAATTGATTGTATTTTTATTTTATCAATAATTATTTTTGCCATGTTAGAATAGCAATTGGCTAAAGCAATTGTTTAAATAAATAAATACTTTATTTGTTAACATCTAAATTAACTGATTTTATTAAAATCTAAAATATTATTTAGTCACTAAATCAACCTAAATAAATTTGTTTTTTCCAACAAAACTCAATTTAAGGGATTGATCAGGTAGAAATAGCTTTTTAATAAATAACAAATCACAGGTCACAGCAGTGTATACATATGTGAATAGCAACCAATAACATTCTCATTATTACACAATTCCTTATAATTTTATGTACATTTTCTTAGGCCTACTGTAAGTTTGAATTTCACACACAGCCCTTTTCTTTTCTACCCAACTAATTTTCAAATCTCAAAATGTTGACTTTTTTTAATAATGTGACTAACAGCGTAATGAAAACACTAATCAGTTAATAGACAGAGAGAGAGAGTCTGATACAACTCATTCAATTTGTTTAAAAAAGTTATTTAAAGGAAAATATGTTTCCAATGAATATCTTTTGGCTTGCCATTCAGGGACGGGTGTGATTTAGATGTCAAATTTTTGGCTCCTTTGAAACGGGCATAAAAATACAACTGCTCTAGAAATCTGAGGTTTTTACAGAACACAAGATTATGAGATCTGAAACTCATATTTCATATCCAACATCACTTTTCGGTAAATAATCTATAATCTGTTCAGCCTATCGCTGCAATATCTCGTTATGTGACACGGCTCTAAATGGAAACCACACCGGCTTTGATAACTGCCAACAGACTGGAGGAAACTGGATTTGGTATAAAGGCACAGCAAGAGCCAACAGGAGCCTTCTGGAAATTTCTACTACCATTGGGCATATCCATCAGTATGCCATCATGCCATAAATTACAGGCACCTGGCTGAAAAGCTACAGCATGTAGACCCCCTTCATGGCATGACTAAACTGACAGAAAACAATCTTAGATGTATAGAATAAGCTGGAGTAATTCAGTTCATCTACTATAAAGGTGAAAAAAAAAGTGAACTAATCTTTTTAAACACAGCAGTGACTTTTTTCCTGAAGACATTCACTCTGTTCACAATTCCACTTTATACGGCAAGATCTGTGTGTTCGTGCAAAACAACCAAGTTACATTTTCGGCGCCGATTTTAAATACTGTATGTCAGTGTCAAACCACTTAGACCACTAGGTGTGACATTTTCTATTGTTCTTGAAATATAAGGATCACGTTTTAAATACAAATTCTTCAGCTGCAGTGTTAACTGTTTTCCCCAGCCGTAAGTGGCGTGTATGTGTTTGGGGGTATCAAAAGCGCAGCTGCGGGCAGTGTGAGCATTTAACAGCGGCTTTCACCTGTGGTCTATTAAAGACCTGAGGGTAAATGCCAGAGTGACTTACACCTCTGAGACTGATGAGAGAAAGAAACAGGGCAGCCCTACAGCAGCAGGCCCTGCCATTAAAACACTACTGTGCCGTGTCCAGCCCAGTCAGGACTCTGGCCCTGCTTTTTGTTTAATGAACCTTAAATTTGTTCTCATATCAGGAAGCATTCTCTCTAAAAGACTAAGAAATATCAAGCTGCTTTTGACCATATTTATAACAACTGCTCAGTTTGATTTATTTGTAAATGTTGCACGTTCCTCTACACGGTTCATGGATGGATTAGAGTGGTTTGTGTCTGCGTGGATTTGATCTCAACGTCAGATGTGTAAAAATTATTGACACTCTTTTGCTTATGTCTTTTCTAACAGAGGACAGTTGTATGAAATGATGAATGAAAAAAATGGTGTAGGATTTACTTTTCCACTCAGAAACTGCAAATAAATTTCACAATTTACAATGAAATGACAAGTAACACATTGATTTAAATGTGAAACTTTGAAGTAGAAAAACTGAAATAACTTCGAAAAATCATTTTTACAGTGCGGCAGAAATAAAATAAAATAAAATAAAAATAAAATAAAATCCATTTAGTACATATGAACCATTTTTGTTTAAATTGTCTTGATATGGACTAAACTGTATAAATAAAAATATCTTAATTGTTATTTGAAATTTGAATTTTAAAATAAAGTTATTTAATTATTTGATCATTCTTTTCCTATTTTAAATCATTTTATTTATGTCAAAATGTAATGGTACATTAATCTTTGAATTCTTACTGAATATTACACAAACTATTAAAATAAAACAAAACTATTTTCTAAACATATAATTTGGTGTATGGATGCATTTCTCCTTAATATTTATTCAAATACATTATCACAATTAAACTCCAAATCTCAGTTCTGAGTCCAGCTTACAGAAAATAAACAATACAACAAATATTATTAAAGAAAAACAATTATTTTTGATTGATAAAAGTCTTTTACTTGTGCTATTCTGAATAAATCTGATGAGTAATAAAAGAAACAATATTCAGTTCTCGAGTCATGGAAAACACTTGAATTATTCATACTGTAATAATCATAATAATTGATTAACTATAAAAAAATAAAGAAATAAAATCAAGTTCACACTGCCTTTTTTACTGAATGCATATGAACATGGAAGAAAACGTTTTGAGTTGCGTACCTGAACTGTCACTCTTTCCTTTGCTATTCCGTCGCTCCGGCTCAACAGGTGACATGGTCTGTCTCCCGTATTCTCCAGACACACACGACACCCCAGAAGGGTCACTTCCAGAGAGTGCTGGGTTACCCGTGCACAGGCCCTGCGAACCCACTCCTCCTGCGCCGCACAGTTCTGGAGCCGCGGCATCAGGGTGCGGCAGGCAAAGGCCATGGCGCTCGCTGTTGATCGACGGCATCTGCGGCACATGCCAGGAAGGCTGATGCTGCGAGTGGTGTGGATGCTGCAGAGCGGGGTGAACTCTGAGATGAGGTCCTCCGAAGCCACCCTCTTCCCCCGCGTAGCTGCAGGGCGGCGAGGGTCCTGGGAGGTCGGGGTAGGAAATGTGGTCAGAGCGGCCGTGCAGGGCAAGGGAGGACTGGGTGAACGCTGGGTGCAGGGCTTGGGACGGGGCATACGGGCTCCGAAGGCATGCGAACAAAGAGTGATCCATGTCTCTATAGTATCTACAAATCCACTTAACTCCGTGAGCAGGAAACCAGGGAACCCCCAAAATCACACAGCCTCACACCCGTGGCCACCGTAGTCCAGGAGACAATGGCGAAAGGAAGAGGGAGCGGGCGGCGATGAAAGGCAAGGCCTCCGGTAATCCTGAGCATGCAGCCCCGTTGCCAGGCCGAAAAAGAGGGTAAACACACACAGCCTGCAATAGGAAGCTCGGGTGACAGACGGGAGAGAGAGAGAGAGAAAGAGAGGGAGAGAGAAAGACAGCCGTCTGGGCCCGACTGGATACAGCGCTTCTAGAGAAGTGGAGTTGGAGCGAGGGAACGAGGGAAGAGGGGTTGAACCGAGGTGCTGGAGGAATGGATGTTATATATATAGGGCGTAACATGAGAGGGAGGTTGGGTCGCAGGCTCCTCGCTACTGACCACATGCATACAATCTTCCTCCAGAACGGCAAGGTACAATAAATCTGAGGCCAGCCAACTAGTTCCGGGCTCGTGAAAACTGGGGTATGATATTTTGGACCCGGGCTATCCGATCCCACGTACACTTTTTCTGAGAAATGATTTGCATAAGCAGCCAAAAAGTGAGTGTGGAATGGATCGAAGGAGTTATGGGGGTCTTAGGGGTGGGACGGGCAATGGGGTGAGGGGTTATGGGGTGCTATCCGTTGTCTATCTGTCTGCACATTTACCCAAAATCATCTACATTGTCAGCATCATCTTGTAAAGTTATGGAATTAATTCGGAAAAAAGGATCATTTTTCCACTAAAATATCAGCACAAAAGCATATACGACAATATTTGACATAACAGCTTAAATGCATGTGACAGAATAAAAATTGGATTATATTTTGGATAAAATCTGTTAAAAGGACAAGCATAGAAAAAGTGCCGTTGTATTTTGAATTAAATTCATTAACACAACTAATCAAATTCAATACCGACAGTCTGTCTACCCTTCAATATTTCAGAAATATAAAACTAATCCAAATGGCAAACTAATCTTGCTGTTGCAGACATAAAACGATAAGCAGATTTCTATAAATCTATTTAGCAACAGGTACGCTGGAGTTTTGCTGGTCACTTGCATAAAAATATCCTTGAGAACACAGATGCTGTTCATTCTCATGTGTATTTCTCAGATGGAAAGCCATAATTCTCTCCCAGAATGCTCAGTGAAACCGAAAACTTGAACACAAATGTGTTTGGTTTTGAGCAAGGCATGAAAACCCATTTAATGATCTAAGCTGACAGTACAGGAAAAGTACATATTTTAATGAATATGTTACTGAAAACAAAAACAATTTTATTGACTTTTATTCAATTTTCATACAGCAAAAATTCAGAACAATCAAATTAAATGTTATTGGTTGGAGGAGCAATCCTTTTTTTTTTTCACCGTTTTAATTTCACTTTATAGATTTCAGCCACAATGAAATAACAACTCACAGCAATGCAGAGATCATAAAGGATCTCATTTTTTTATGTGGTGGAAACTTGCTGAAGAAAGTGTTGCTCATGAATGCACTGTAATTACAAAAATGCTGGCAAAACAGGGAAAACACATTTAATCTCCTTTCAATGCTATTAAAATATAGTCTTGTGGCAAGTTCATTGTTTATCATTTCAGAATAATTTTTTGCAACTCTTGTCCATGATTACTTAGCTGTACATTTAATTAAAAATAAAAGGCATTGGGATTCTTTAGTGGATAAAAAATAATACTTTTAGCCCAGTTTTATTGAATCCAGAACTCGCTTGGACTGGTACTTTAATACTTTTATGATCAGTGTAGCTCAGCTGGTGTAAAAATATAATAATAATAAATCAAATAAAAAGTAGCTAGTTGTAGACTTTCCACCCAGCAGTATTAGCTTGAAAAGGCAGAAGTATTTTACACAGACATTAGCCGTTCTGTTTTCAACCCAAACTTTGCAATTCAATAACTTATGCTTTGTAGTTCAGAAATATTGACCGCTGTCGATCTTGTCCACGCGTCCTTTACATTCAGCACTATCTCTACATTTAGATGACTGTGGCGAACCGAACACGCACATGAGCCTGAACCCAGAGAGGAAATAAGGTTCATTTTGAGGGGAAATTACTTTAGCAGACCACCAAAATCCGATGTGGGTGTTGCTGCTCGGCTCAGAGTGACTGTTATATCCAGTGGTCCTGTATTAAGCTTCAAAAGAAAATATGGTGTTTATTTAACAAATTAGGCCAATTAGTCGTTATGTAAAGTAATCTCCGAGAATGGCCCCCGGGTGCGTATTAATGTTCATATGGTTTGGGTTTTGCCTCAGACCCTGCGCCATGTCATTGCCCCCAGGCCTCTGAGCAGTTATGTGAGTCTCCTGTCTTTTAGTTCCTCTCTGCGGGTTCAAGGCCTAAGCCTCCATAATAGCTAACTGCTAATTTGACAGTTCCCCGGGGAGAAGGGATTTTCTGCAGTTGAGTCCTCTCACCTGGTGGCCAATTGTTGAGCGTGTGTGTGACACAAGGTTGAGCTTGTCTGACAGGCTAATGCTTATTAGATTTTGTTAGATTTTGAAGAGGCCTCTCCAGCCTGTCGGAGTCAATCAGACATGTATGAGAGTAAAAACAGACAGCTGATTGTTAAAATAGAGCAAATTGGAAGTTTGAGTGATAATAGTGATTCAGTGTCATGTGTTTCATAAAGTTATTTGTAGTCTTTAAGATTGCATCGGTTTGTCATTCTATACATTGTAATTTTCATGTCACTCTGTTCGGTTGATTTTAAAACACATTCTATTTTTAAAAGGCCCTGTGATGTTCATTAGCCGAGTGGAAAAGGAGCTCAGAGATGAAACCACTAACTCTGGTATCTGTTAATGCCAGACCTCAGACAGACATTTCCAATAGGACACTCTAAGAGGCTTTAGTGTAATGTGCGCTGCTTTGTAATGAGAGGATGAAAGGAGTCGAAGGAGGAGGAAGTGATGCGTTTCATATTAACACATAAAGACTGAGAAAATATAGAGTCTTCAGAAATCCCTGTTACGCTTGAGTCACTTTATAAGAGACTGTGTAGCAATACTGCTATTAAAATAAAAAATGTTGTCATATGATCCAACAAAATCCATTCTTCAACACTTTGATATTCTTTCTAGTTATTATTGTACTTGATCAACGTTTGTTTGTGTGTATGAAAATAATTCAATGTCTAAAATAAATGCTATTATAAAGTAGCACTGAATCTTAAAAGATTATTCAAACCCTCCATTCACAAATGCAAAATTGATAACTTGCGAAAAAAATTTGCAAATGTTTCACAAAAGGAAAAAAAAATGTCTTGAAATATTCACAGATATCAAATACACATGCAACTGAAAATTATTTTTAAATGTTCATTTGAATTAACATGATAAAAACATGACAGAGAACATGACATATTGATTAAAAACACATGAATGGAATATTTTAAATAAAAAATGTAGTTGTATTTTATGTGTATTTATATGACAGAAAATGTGTCTTCATTTTATAGCTGAACTGTATAAGGAATCAGCTTTCTGTATGTACACTTAAATACCTTAAATATTTTGACATATGAAATATAAAAAAATATTTAATGTATTTAAGTGTACAAATATCAGTCAAGATCAAGATCAACATTTATGTCATGTAATCTTTAATATTTTAATTTCTTATTTATTCTTTTATTTTTATGTACTATTATAAATAAATCAATTAATTAATTCCAGCTACTTCAACTTACATTTTTAAGAATAATCAAACTGGCAGTGAAAGTTATTTCAACTAAAATGATATTACATTAGTTGCAAAAAAACAAAAAAAACAGGCGAAATTAGTTTAAATTTTTTTTTTAAAGTTTAATCTATAGTATAACTTAAAAAAAATTAAGTTAAAATTAAACCAATTTGATAATTTAATGGAAAAACAAATGTTGCCATTACTTATTGATTACATCATACCATCTGTACCATCTAATAATTCCACCAACCCATTTATTAAATCAATGATTTATAATTTAGTTACCGAACTTGTTACTGATGCATTTGCAATGGCCACTGTGCTACAAGAATTATGATTTGAAATTAAAATTAAACATAAAAAAAAAACTTTATTGAAAAAAAGTATCCAATCAGAGTTAATCTGAAACTCACTGTGTTTTAAAGAGCCTGAAACACGCATAACAACTGAGGGTATGTGTTTCCTGAGCCAGACTATCTGATTGAGCCTGTAGAGTCAATCGGTCTGCACTCATGACACGAGCTGAGACTAATGCATTCCATGCAGAGCCTACACTTCAGCGATGCCTTTAAAACTGAATTTGTTTCTGGTGGCCGCAGAGATGGAATACTGGCATATGTTAGCGACTGAAAGGGAAAAAATGAACTATGACTATTCCAGCTTTGCTCTCTACCTCCAGTGCGACACGTTGTTCTAATAGTAGAAATAATTCTGAAAAGTGAAGTTGACATCTTATGATTTAATGGCTTCCCTTCTTCATGCAATGGCCCAGATCCTAAACTAGATTTTACTTTGCTTATGGGTTTTGTATCACTATAACCTTTTTTTTCTTTCTTTCTTTTTCATCTCCAAACTTTTTAGTCACAGAACTGACGCTAATGATTTTCATACATATGTCTTTAACAGGCGCAATCTCAGAATTTTCCTCGCTGGGATTCTGCTGCCACGGCATCAATCTCAATTCAAGGTTATGTGCCTTGATCATTCTTGTTCATTACTAAAATACAGCCACCAGGACTCACACATCAAACCATGAAGGACACATTACCTCACTGCTCTTCTACGGGGAGTTTTCCTTAGAGATTTACAGATTTAGGATTTGCTTGTTAAAAATACTGCTAACTGTGAAGGACAATCACTGTCAAACTGCTGATTACTAGGCCTGGGGCTGCTATGAATATTTTCATCATAATTTGACATTCACTGCAAAAATGAAAAAAAAATAATAATAATTTAAAGACACCCTCAATCTCTAGGCAGCCTGTAAGGTGCTACAAATAGGCCTACCCTATTATATAAAGAACTTCAATATATACACTACCAATCAAAAGTTTGCAACTGGTAAATGTCCTTTTTTTTTTTTTTTTAAAGTCTCTTATGCTCACTAAGGTTGCATTTATTTAATCAAAAATAGAGTAAAAACTGAAATATTGTGAAATATTATTACTATTTTTAATTTTTTTATATTATTACTATTCAATAGTTTTCTATTTGAATATATTTTATTACATACAATTTATTCCTGTGATTGTAAAGCTGATTTTTCAGCATCATTAGGCCTACTCCAGTCTTCAGTATGGAAGGTTTCCGGCCACTGAATCAAAAATAAAATAAAATAAATAAATAAAAATAAAGGTAATTGTGACTTTTTATCTCACAATTTCTCACAACTGCGTTTACATCTCGCAATTCTGATTTTTTTTCCCCTCAGAATTGTGAGATTTAAACTTGCAATTGTGAATCATAAAGTCAGAATTGCGTGATATAAACTCACATTTTGCGTTTTGAAATCTCACAGCATGTTAAAATAGTTTTGAATATGTAACATAATATTCCTCAAGTAATTGGAAAAATTTGGCTTTTTTCCAATTACTTTTTTAAGAATTAAGTAAAAGCGAAAATTAGGCTTTATTAATTGAAACTGTGGACCTGTAAATCATACTTTGTGTGAAAAGGAATAAAAGTAGTTTTACTGCCTCTAGTGTTTATTTCAACTGGATACTGCAGTGATTCGTATGTATAGGTACGTTTTTTATATAGGGATAGTTTTGCAGAAATGTATTTAGAGGCACGTATTTCGAATGAGCCTATAGTCTTCCATACTTCAGTGTCACGTGATCTCTCAGAAATCCTTCTAATAAACTGATTTGCTGCTCAATAAACATTTCTTTCTTATCAATGTGTTAGATATTATCTTGTAAACTCTGGAAACTGTGATACATTTCAAGATTCTTTGATGAATATAAAGTTCAAAAGAACAGCATTTATCCGAAATAGAAATGTAACATTATAAATGTCAATTTCCTGCATCCTTTGCTCAATTAAAATAAAATATTATTATAAAATAAAATAAAAAAGTTCCTCAAAGTGCTTCCGTTATGATGGGGTTACTGAGGCTCAAATTACAGGAAGCTCAAATGCTGCCTTCATTTGTACTGTGCGCACCATGTAAATGAATGGGGAAGCACTTTGGTTGTTAGACCTTTTGCAGTCTCAGAAAATCCTTCAGCCCAAAACAAATTTCTAGTCAAACTATTATTTATAAATATTTAACAAAAACAGACTCTGTTTAAATGTTTAAAACCAGAACAAAATGTCTTCCATGGAAATTGCTAATCTATTTGACACATTGAAAAACTGAACATGTATCTCTAGTGAAAGAAAACTAGCAGAAGATACCGACAGACGCTTTCCTCATCCAGCAACAAGTGTTTACATGTTAAAGTTTAGGAAATCATGCCTTTTCAAACAGCGTACCAACATAGGCTAAACGCTTCATTCGTCCAGCTAATGACTGCTTGCATTTTTTTACCACATGTTCAGTTGTTCTGTAATCAGGCCGGTTAATTTACTTTTTAGCCCTCAGAACGCTAATTCTGTTGGAAGATTAAGTGTAAACATTATTTGCGGCTGGCACCATCCTGCTGTAGCGATGCTGGGGCCTGTAAATATGTGAGCTCTTAACAGAAAGCCACAATCACATTGCTCTGAATACACCATTTTCTTTGCTAATGAGCCGTGTCACACCACCATGCCATGTTTACGTGGAAAAGGCTTCACCTCTTGTGGTCGCTGATTAATCTGGAAGAAAAAAAGAGGAAAGAGCAAACCACAAGTGTAACACACGCTCCATCTCTGTCTTTTTTATACTGTATACAAACAGTCTCTATCTGCCGATGCCTTCTCCATACACTTTGTAAGAATCTGTCAATGCAAGTACAATCAGTTGCAGACACAAACACACATACTTACACCAGATAAAGCTAGATTAGCCTGATGATGTGTTTACATGACATAAATCTGAATAACTGAATAGGAGAAAATCTACATGATGTTACCTAAAATACTATATAACGTATGCTTTTATTGTCTGTTTTGTTTAAAAGCTTCAGAGAACGTCACACACAGTGGTGTGTCGCCTGTAAATTAATCACTATTTTAGAAAAAATCATTCAAATTAATGAATCAATGAAAAAACGTTAGATTTGCAAGATGTATAATCGCTCTTTTGGGAGTCTCTTGGGAGATTTGTACACACAAATTTTAATAAAGGATACTGAATATGCTTTATATTATTGAATATAATTTTTAATAATTGGTTGACTGGATGATTCAATGACTCACTTGAGAAGAAATGCAGAATTGTGGCACAAAAATAACATTGTATGTCACTTCCAAGGTAACAGGGAACATTCTCACAATGTTCCGCTAGGGTTCTCTCAAAGGTATGAACAAATGTTCTTCCAGTAATGTTCAATCTTTTATCTGGTCTTTAAGAATGTTCTCAAAACGTTAAATGTTATTTATACATTGTTCAATAAACGTTTTTAGTTGGGCATTTGTCTAATAACTGTTACTACTTGTTTCAGAACACACAGAGACCATTCAAAAGTAATGTTGAAAGTAAAATTTCTTTAACATTTGTGTAACCAAGAACATTTTTTTTTTAAATGGACATTTTGAACATTCTGAGAACATTCAGAAATAAATTAGGGTATTTATAACTTAGCAGGGTTAATGCTACCTACTAGTATAAAAAAAAATGTAATCTGCAGAAAGAGTCAGTAAATGAATATAAACAAATCTTTTTGGTAAATTAATTCAAGAGAATCATGTCGCCAAGATTAATTAAAGGGGTCATATGATGTTGCTAAAAAGAACATTATTTTGTGTATGACTTTTCAGAACACGCAAGCCTCTGGCCCTATGATGTATACACAGTTCAGTCTTACTCCATCTCACAATCCCTCTTTCTGGTCCATGGATAGTGAAAGCAGTAAAAATATGCTTGCTGAATACTGCTGCAGTGCTGTTATTTGCCTCCCACAGAAACCCACAGTCAGTTCACTCTTCCGAGAACAAACAATAGACTGTCAGCGGAGGCCGGCCACTAGAGTGAGCGGAGGCCGGCGGCCTAGAGTGAGCCCAGTTATGGATTTGACACTCAGGGCTGTATTTGTTGTGCAATACTTTGTAAACTGTTAAATGCAGAACAAACATATAATTTGTTGAACAAGTATATACAATTTGCACTAATCACACATTGAATTTCTATTTATATAGAATATAATTATTTTAAATGCAAATAAACAAACAAACAAGCATTTTTGCAATATTGAAACTATAAATGGAATAGAGTTACCTCTGAAAATGGGCTGGTTTTTGTCAATTGTGCCAGCTGTAACAAGTACAGATACATATTGAGATACTGGCATAATTCGCTGCACAGCCCCCAGTCAGAACACCTCAGACTTGATTTTGTGGTAGGCGAATATCATGTTTTATACTTTTTTTTTTTTTCACAGTGAAAAAGAAAAAGCCCAAGCATGTAAATGGAAAATACAGAAATTGTAATCCTGAAAATAATATGTCAATGATTTAGAAACCCCTCGCTGGCCCCTCACTGTCAGAACATATTTTTCATGCAGACACTGAGGGCTAGATTTTATTACACATTTAATGAGACATTTGATTCATGTGCAATGAGGGGAGTACAGTTGTCTTGAGCCTTTCTGTCTCAAATATTCCAAAAATATGTTTATAATTATGAATAAGGTTTCCTTTAATATTATAATCCAAAACATCATAATGTTCTGAATTGCTTGAGCTCTAGAATTGCACCCAGACTGTAGCTCTAGGTTGCACAGCACCACCAAAGCCATTCATTTTCCCAGAGTGCAAGTATTAAATTCATGAATGACATGATCGTAATGTTGAACCGTAATGATCCAGTGAGTCCCAAAGAACCGAGCAACCAATCAAAAACTCAGAACAACAAACTGGTTTGTCACTGATAATGTGTGAGGAAAGCAATGACAAGGCAATGTAATTTTCCCCATAATCAAGTCCATGTCTACAAATAGATCTCGGTGCCTAAATGTATCAGGTTTATGCGACCACAATTCCCCATGCTTTTTTATTCTTGGTTAAATCTAAAGCATGTCTATACAAGTATATAAAATTTTCACTGAATTTTATTCCATGGAGATATAATTAAACCTATGAAAGATGTGATGAAAAACACTCAGACAAAGCTGCAGGATTTGGGTTGAGTCTAACAGCCAACAGTGCTTTACACTTTTTGACTTTTCAGAACATGCAAGCCTCTGGCCCTATGATGTATCCACAGTTCAGTCTTACTCCATCTCACAATCCCTCTTTCTGGTCAATGGATAGTGAAAGCAGTAAAAATATGCTTGCTGAATACTGCTGCAGTGCTGTTATTTGCCTCCCACAGAAACCCACAGTCAGTTCACTCTTCCGAGAACAAACAATATACTGTCATGATTGAACAACATCTGTTTAATAATTTAAGATGAATAAACATTGCAAAAATACTTGAAAAACACTTTATAAACAGTGATACTACAAAAAAACTGACTGCTTCTTTAAACTAAAAAGTACAAAACTGTCACTGGAGCAGTAGCCTTTCAAAAAATGTGGGGGTAAATAATTTAGCTTTTGTATTTTTGTACCTTATACCACTCTAGCTTTGTACCTTTTTTCTGAGAGTGTAATTCTATTTTGTTTTTATGTATTAAAAAAAAAAAATGTTATGTTATGCATATACACTAATGCAATTATTCAAACATTAAATCTAATTCTCAATTAAACATCTAATCTAAAAATTTTAAACTAACTTAACCTAAGGCTATTTAGCAAGAAGTTTAAGTAATGAGCTGAACCTGAGCAACAGCAGGCAGCTGATATACTGTAAAGTTAAACTGAAACCAGAGATCAGTTTCTCTTAGAGACATCATGCAAGGGAGTGAACGTGCCAAGCAAGCAACATAAACAAACCGGTAATTTATCTGCCTAGCAAGTTAACTCGCATAGTGTGCACAAACACAGTAATGTCAAAGCATTTCTGTAGCGGATTTATTCACATGTGTTGTTTGTGTCTTTAAGCACCTGATTCACTAAAGGAATTAGGCAACAACCCAACCAACATGCGAAAAAATTGAAAGTAACTATCCTCACAAATCCTCAGTATACAGACCTGTTCTGGATGCTCAGTTGAGGTGGATGCGGCAGACTACAGGATCTGAAGTACTTTACAGGGGTGCATTGCAATTCAGGGACCTACTAGGGACAGTTTGTATGCTCTGACTTTGATCATTTGTGACTGTAAATGTCAAAGATAATCATTTGCACAGAAAGGAGGTGTATTTGCACAGAAAAGAATCCCAGCTAAACCAATGCAAACAATCATATAGTTAAACTAGGTTGCAGGTAGTTAGTGAATAACACCCAGGTTTTGAGCTGAAAGTTTGGAATAATTAAGATTTTCACATTTTTAACACAAGTCCCTTATGCTCACCAAGGCTGCATTATTTATTTATTGATGTATTTATTTATTTATAAAATACAGTAAAAACAATAATATCGAGAAATACTATAGTAATTTAAAATGGCTGTTTTCTATTTCAATATTTTTCAAATGTAATTTATCATGATGGCAAAGCTGAATTTTCAGCATCATTACTCCAGTATTCAGTGATCTTTCAGAAATCATTCTAATATGTTAATTTGACTCTCAATTATTATTGATAGTCGATTATTAATAATGGTTCTCATCATCAATGCTGAAAGCACTTTTGCTGCTTGATATTTTTGAGCAAACCATGATACTTTTTTTCAGGATGCTTTGATGAATAGAAAGTTCGTTGAGCAGCATTTATTTGAAATAGAAATCTTTTGTAATATGATTAATATCTTACTGTCACTTTTGATCAATCTTATAAATTCATACCCCAAACTTTTGGTAGCGTATAACAGTTTCCATGAAAATTTTAAGCTGCAAAAACTTTGTTTTCAACATTGATAATAAGAAATATTTCTTGAACAGCAAATCAGCATATTAGTATGATTTCTGGAGGAGAATTCTTCCAAAAACATAACAAAAAAAAACTTAATTATTTCTTATGGCCACCAGTGTAAATGCAAAAATTTCTTTTAGATTTTATTCTACTCATATTCAGAGCATTTGTTTTAGAATGTTGCTGAATCCTGTGACATGATCAGAATAGATTCACACACTGATACACTCCTTCTTTCCGCCTTCATGTCCTTAAATTTCTCCACAGCTTTCTCTCTTGGCTCCTCTCTCTCTCTCTCTGTCTATTTCTCACTTTGCATGCTGTGGTAAATCTGGGAGACCTTAGGCCTACTAGAAGCTTACTTATGTCCCTCAACGGGCCTCTTTACCCAGTCTGTAATTAGACCTGGCCATACACACACACACACACACACACACACACACACAGAGTGAAGCCAACTTCATATATCCAAATGTACCTCAAACCAGGATATGACATCAGTGTTGGTTAGAAAAAATACCTCAACCAAACAAAGCAATAGCCTGGCATTTCTGTGATTTAGACGAGAACTAATTTTGAGCCTATAGATTTATTGCACACTTCCCATCCCAGACATCTGTGGTAAAGCACACAGCCTTGACTAGTTGCCCATTGGCACCACAAGGTCAGCCTACTGTTAATCAACACAGTTAGACATCAATTACTGATACTGTGGATCATAGAAGCTTGGTCAAGGTCAGGTTTGCGGGTATAATTAGTAGTATGATTCATTGTGAAGTGGGTTAGAAAGGTGGACATGGACAAATTATATAACAAGAAATAAAGGTGTTTTACAGCAGATCGATCTAAATTGTAATGTCCAGTGGCAGTGAAATTTCTCAGAAACACACTGTAATCTGCTCTTGGAATGCCATTCATCTCACTAACTGCATCAAAGCCATTCGGGTGATATTGTGGATTTGCAGCATATTTTAAATTAAATGATCTACATTGGTGTTTGAGCTGTTTTGGTCTATTTTGTCTCATACTCCTCGGTATATTAATGAAGTCAAAAAAATGGAAACATCCCACTTTACTGTCAGTAAACGCTTATATGCAAAATTTTATTTAAAATGAAATAATCCAAATTAAAATAAACAAATAAAAAACATAAAATACATGCACAATAGATTTTAAATAATGGCAAAAATGATACTAAAACAAATAAATCACTTTAGATATTAAATATGCTTATATTTGCTCAGTTAATGTCAAAGCAAATATATTTGTTGTCCCATTACCAAATTGTACCGTTTAACACATGAATATTGTTTTCTAATTTTAGAGTTCATTTTTTTATTTTTATTAACTTACTGAAATACTTTATGAAATACTTCACATTCATTCTGAAATGACAACATGAACCACACTATTTAAACATTTACAATTTCATACAATCATATTTTTTTAACAAAATGACTGAAATAGGTGTAAATGATAAATAAATGTGAATTACCTGGATTGTCCACACTGAGCTGGAAAACACTTCATTGTGTGTGTTTAGATTGCCACCTGCTGTTTAAACGGAACACTGCTCAAGGCTGAAATATATTGCAATAACTAAGTATCACACCAGGTGTCACCCTTATGATATGATTCAAATTATTTGGGCCACCTTTGAGGGTTTGAACTGAAAACAGCGCAGTTAACTTAGAGAAGAAGGAAACATGGGGACAGCTGTGTCCTAATGGGCTTGAATTAGGCTTGCACCATGACCTGATTCCACAAAGACCCCCCCAAAAACTGTAAATAAAATAAAAATGGGTTAGTGGGCACAATAATGTGCAAACAGGTGTGGAAATATTTAAATGTTAAGTTTATGCTCTGTGCCGACTGAAACTAATGAGGGTTTAAGTTCTCACTATTGTAGTTTCCAGAAGTACTACCCCCTCATGCAGAGCAAATTAGTCTGCCAACGTCCAGAAATATTTTGATTAAAATTCCTAAATGTGCCACACATTGTGGCCACTGATTGGCTCAAATGACAAATTAACCTACATTCACTCCATGTTATATAATCATTTGTTTGAAAGTTTTCCATTTTTAGAACCTCTGATGTTCATTAATACATTGAAACCAACCAGGGCTAATGCATTTGGGTCATTAAGCAGATTACAATAAAAATAAATAAACAACAATAAAAATACAATAAAATAAATAAATAAACAAATAACCCAAAATATATAAAAAATGCAAATTATGACTAATCACATGTGCTATTTCCTACTTTTTTTTTGACCATAATGATTTTATTGACTATAGTAAAATGAATGATAATGTAGAACAATATACAACATTATATGAATTAAAATGAACACATTTCTGGATTGGTGTTGACGAAGGAGTGCTTGTTCTTCGCTGATGGGACTGTGAGGAAAAACTGCACTAATGGATTGCATTATTCACTTATCAGAGATGATCATTTGTTTGTTATTGGACAAACCCACACTAAACTGTTCCAGGGAATTTAAATAGCCCTGGTAAACAGCACTAAAACGCACACAGTGACTGTAGAAACACCCAGTGTGCTCACCTGTTATTGCTCGCACGTGTGAATTATTCCAAATGTTTGTGCAAAATGGTCTTTAGTTGCTAGGAGACATGTATACCTAATTACATTAATTACATAGCAACGAACGATTTTTCCGCAGTTCTGCTTTGATTTGACTGATGGCACATATGAATATATCAGCACGGAATAGAGATATCAAACATATCATTTGTACACCAATTAAGTTTGGTTTCCTTGTGCACATTTCAAATTAGCTGAAAAATTAGTACTGCGTGCATTTATATGCTTTTTATCCTTCTTTGACCCTTCAAACCAGTGGAAAACTCCCTAGGGCCTAAGTACTATCTAGTATAATACAATTAATACCACTAATACTAATATTAAGGATTACATAGTGATATTTAAGGTTGAACACAACATGTTCATGCTCTTGGAAATGTAAGGGAATGTTTATTAAATGGCTCCATCACACTTGAGGTGTTGACAGTAACCATGACTGTTTTAAGGGCATGAAATATACAGTCTGTCTGGCAATGATAATGGTGCCTTCTCATTTTATATACCCTTACATATAAGGACTGGAAGTGGATTTGTATCTGACGCGACCTTTGATATTAATTACTGAGGTTGGTCAGAGCTGGCATACTTTATATTTTTGCGTCATTGTGTTTTTATGCAGAATTTGGAGAAGTCACAGTCTTAACCCGGCTGTATAAAGAAACCCTGAGGAATAAACACAGTGGGACAACCACACACAAACTTGCTGGGGTACATAGGCACATTGCAAAAACAAGTATGTGCATTACTTTGCCAGAACATTTTACCAATTTATTTAGGAAGGAGAGAGCATGCATTTCTTTTCAGCAAAACAATGGAAAACAAAATCAACAATAATCAGCTGACTGGAGTAGATAAACAGAATTTAGCAATACATATACAAAATGGTCCACACTATGAATACAGGAATGGACCTCACAAAACGGCAACAAGCTCTGACCAAGTCTAGCAATTAACAAACAACACACATCACGTCTTTATCCTGGCATCAGGACTGAGCATAATCAGAAAACACTGCCATATTCAATGGCTTTGAACTTCAAGCACACCATGAAGATCTAAAAGACAGATAATTATAACATGCTCGGAATGGAAGGATTTAATGTCAAATTTATTTCTTTTCCACTAACTGTATCCTAAGAGACACGGACATGTTTGTTTTGAGTATGAGGTGTTGTTATAGTCAATTTGATTGGGGGAAAAAGGTTTGAGTTGTAAAGGACTACCCAAATTATTGCATTAAACAACAAATACTGTTAGATAAAACTGAACATGAAAAAGCAGCGGCAGTTCAATTGTGTTTTTGTTTTTTTTAAAGAAGACTTTACCCATGTTAAAAAGAAGTACATTCTTTTTAAAAAGAGTAATTATTAGGGTAATATTATAATATAACAGGATATGCATGAGTGCAAACTGAATGTAAAGTTTTCAGACACTTATACTTGCATGTTAATTGCAATTGAATGAAAATGTATTACAGTATATCATAAATTTATATTAAATGCAATTAGCTGAACTTTTCTGACCCACGTCAGTAGGACTTAAGTACATCTTTATATAATTTCATAATTACTTATATTGCCTTTGAAATACGGTTAAAATGTTCTGGCGAATGTACTGACAAGCATTTGTTTAAACTAAAATATACTTTAATGTCATTTCCGCTTTGTGTCGTGTTTTTTATATATATTTGTAATACACATTTGTGATGAAGCTGCAATTTAGACCATTTAAAATGTATAAACTTTCAATCTAATATTGAATAACATTAACATTTAAATTAAGTGTAAGAAACATGGTCATAAAAGTTTATTCTCCATTTAACCCTTTAACCCCCAAATTTTCCCAGACATGAAAATATCCAAATGATGTGTCATTATTCTTTTTTGAAAAATTGTGTTTTATGGTCGGTTACAATTGTGACCAGTGGGATAATCTGTATACTGAATTAACATATTTCTGCAGTCATCAAAATGTTCTATTATCTCAGCCTGGCTATTTTAAACTGTTTGATCACATAGCGTTATTATTACGCATAAAAAACCTTATAAAACACTGATAGGAATACTGAGATAAAAGACAAAAAATAAAACCATCAACATATTTCAAAATTGTTACTTTATTTTAAAATATATCATCAAATTTTATATTAGTGCTACCAGTATTACAACATGAATATTGTAACTTATTTGTAGCATTGGAACTTTTAATTTAGTGCAATATTTTGTCATTGCAACATTTTAGTGCAACCTTCATTAACAAGTGCAATTGGATTTGTGCAAGTGAAATCGGTCACTATTGTGGGATGGGATTAAATGGGATAAGTACACTTAAGTGGACTTTTATTTTATAAAAATATTTTATCTTCAAGTACAGTTTTTTTTTAAAAATATACTTTTAAGATTTAAAGTATTTTACAAGTGCACATTCAATATAATTAAGCACAATTATTTTTTAAAAGGGAATTTTTTACCAAAGGAGGGCAACATACAGCAAGCAGGTGTCTGGAAAAATCTAACAAAATATTTCTAAGGGAAATTTTAAAATAACAGTCAACACAGTCACATCATAACTGTTCATCCCCTTTTTGTAGGAGTTGATTTAGCAAACAATATTGCTACCAGATGGTTGCCAAACTTTATTGAATGCTCCTTGACATGAACATTCGAAAATTATCAATATTAATATTTTTTAAAAAATTGTGCAATTTAATGTTCTCAAAGAGTTCTCTCATTATTAAATGAGATCATTGACACTTTAAGAAAATAAAAATGAAAAAAGATCAGCCAAAGTATCCTTGCCAATCTCTTCTCATCTGCTTCCAGGAGAGCAGTGGACCAAGACACAGAAATCCTATCCATGACCTCTGTGGGTGGCCACAGCGCTTGACAAGAGGAGATCCAGCCAGGTGATCACATAGTGGTCACAAAGTGTGTACCAAACACACACAAACACAATCCTCATGAAATCAAACACATATTTGCAGACCTTTCAGCTAAAGATTTGTTTTCAGAATGATTCAAAATGCTTTGCCATGATTTCCTAATTGGAAAGTTTGGAAATGATTCACTTCCCACCCCATGATAGGTGCTGAGAGCATTTAAAGCACATTTCATCTTAACAAACTGTGCTACTGTGACAAAAAGACTATGTTTAATTAAAATACTTCAAATAATGTAGGCCGGATCTGATGGACAATATAGGGGTTGGCTTTGAAATCCACAAAAAAAAAAAACACATACTGTGAATCTTTAAATCCATTCCCAACCTTTAAAAAACACTTGAATGAAGTGTTATGGTTCACTGCTATGTAAACCACAGTGGAGGTCACTGGGGCAGCTTTAGTCTCTGTCTATGTCTTTTCAGTGTGGATAGCAAGGTTGGGTGAGGTGAGCGGGTCAGTTGACCTCAGATCCGTCTGTAACCAGAGACTCTTCTAACAGATCAGGTTTAAGGTGTTTTATCTTAACCGTTTGACCAGCTGGAAGTGTCGGGCATGTAAACACCACAGCTTTTCACTTCATGGTTCAAAAAGTTCAATATCTCTTCAAAAAGGCCTTGTTTTCACCTGGTATAGATCTGTGGTCAACCAAGACACATCACTGTTTACACCTGGTAGAAACATGCGTCTCCTGTGACCACTTGTGATCAGATTACTAGAGGATGGTCTCTGATTTCTTGACTACATGCATCACTCACTACACCAGTGTGTTATTTAAAGAGCAAGAAAGCAAGGAGCAAAGCATGAAAAAAATCAATGCAATATTTTGAGCTGAATTCTTGACTATTTTTAAGTATCACACAAAACTTTATAGTGACAGTGACAGGTTTAATAATGAATTGGAAACTATGGACATCACAATTAAGTTTTTATTTATTTTATTTATTTATTATTATTATTAAGTCTAGAGCATTTTTTAAAGTTGAACTATTTTTTTAACTTGACAAAATGTGGCACTCAGATATAAAATACGTAAGACGCTGTGCGATGGTCAAACACATTTAGGGCATGTTTACATGGAAAAACAACAGAAAAGCAGAGCAGTGGAATGCAAAAAACAGTGTCCGTGTGAACAGGCTCTAAGCCAGACATGTTTAAACTACAGTAAACCCATTGAAAGCAATCAACAAATACGAAAACTCACAGAAAAGCACTTACCACAGGTTATCTTAAGTGAAAACAGCCTTTTTTTCTGTTTTATACATTTGCTAAAACAAGGTCGTGAAGAACATCTCTTGTGCTGTTCATGCTCCAATTACATATGTGTTTATGAATGTGTTCATATTACAGCATGCTAGAAGACTTTGGCAAAGACTGCAAGATTTCATCCACTAAAAGAACAATTTGATTGGATGATTAATCTGATAATCAGAAATTAGGATACATTTTTTTTCCTACAACACAAAGTCTGCATATGGACAGAACCTGGGATAGAAAGTGATCTAAAATACATTGGTAAATCACAATGAAATAGAAAAGAACTTACTGATTTATTCTGAGACCTGTAGCAGAAGGCATTGCTGGTCTCGAGAGTTCCCCACTGACATTAGGGATGTTCACTTCTACAGCAAACACAGAATGTTCTCCTAATGTTAGTTCATATTTTATTATTTGGGAAGCGTTTCCAAACATTCAAGAATGTTCTTTTTAGGTTTATTTTACAGAACCATAAACTAAAAGGGGGGGACTAATGGCCTGCCAAAATCCTGCCAGCATCACTACCAAATACTAAAATCACAACTGTCAAGCCACAAGATGTCTTTACTGGCAGAGGGAAGAGTGACAGATTTCTCACACCTCTACAGAGCAAGTGTGACAAAGTTTAATACCCATTTTTACCAAAAAAAGAGAGAGAGAGCGAGAGAGAGAAAAGAGCCACAGTCTCTTTGTGGTGTGATCCCATTCAGGCAGGTTTCAGAGTGTGATGCAATACAGAAAACCAAAGAAAGGCATGGCTCCAAACATGAGGTCACAGGCCGAGGAACAGTGGTATCATGTGGTTCCATACACACAGTGCTGACACATAATACTTAATGAGGAACAAATAGTGCTGTTTTTTTAACTGCATTTCCTCTCTTCCTGGATCAAATGTCTCCATCAACAAAAACAGTCTCGTGCATTTGCCGTGATGAGTATTCTCATCATTACCCAAGATACAGAGGATCAGTGCGTTCGCAGCACTTAAAAGCAGTCCCACAAAGCAGACTATAGACTTCAGCAATGACCATGGGTCACTGTGACTGTACTTTGGGAAGAGTATTTTTTTCAAACAGATGTGCTACAAAATGCCTATGTTTTATCTTTCCCCCTCCACTCGCTCTTTTACGATTTTGCATAATAATGAATGAATATCAACATTTTCAATATGGCTCAGATTTACAGCTAGGAGTACCATTTGAGTTTTTTTTTTACATTTTATTTTGTGACATCATAACATCACATCAGTGATGAATGAATGAATTAATAATGATAATAATAATAATAATAATAATAATAATAATGTTTAGATGAACTATTCCATGAGAAAATGACTGAAACATGGTTTTTCTATTAAGACTCTTATTCCTAAAAGGAGGTTATATGCTAATTTCTTTCAATAGCCTACAAAAACTCCTCATTCCAAAAAGTATGCTTGATTAACATGTGCAGATATAAAAATAATATAAATGAATTTTTAGAAATGTTGGTTTTGAATTTACAATATAACAGTTCACCTAAAAATGAAAATTCTGTCATCATTCATGTCGATCCAAGCTATGACTTTCTTTCTTCTGTGGAACTGAAAAGATGATGTTTTGAAGAATGTTGAGATGGTCCTCACTGCAGAACACAAGATCCAGGAGGCGAGTTTGGATCCAGATCCAACTCCTCCTACCTTCCATATACCTAAACCTACCCGTCTCCACCCCCTGATCCCTAAACCTACCTATCTCCTCCCCCTAACCTCCCATCTCCACCCCCTGGATGCCAAACTATGACTTTCTTTCTTCTGTCGAACTGAAAAGATGATGTTTTGAAGAATGTTGAGATGGTCCTCACTGCAGAACACAAGATCCAGCGGGCGAGTTTGGATCCAAATCCAACTCCTCCTACCTTCCATATCCCTAAACCTACCATCTCCACCCCCTGGATGGATCTTGTGTACTGCAGTGAGGGGCTACTGAGAATGTTGGTAACCAAACAGCTTTGGCTCCCATTGACTTCTATTGTATGAACAAAATACAATAGAAGTCAACGAGAACCTAAATTTATGTTACCAACATTCTTCAAAACATCTTCTTTTGGGTACAAGTTTTAATTTTTGGGTGGACTATCCCATTAAGCTTTAAATTCTGGTTAAGCTTTTATTCTGAAAGAGACTATTTAATATTCCGATTGCAGTAAGTAAATTCAGATTCTGTCAGGATCATGGACCTGTTTTGTTATGTTTTGCCCCGGTTTCTGTTCCTGTGTTCCCTTATTTGGTCATGTTCCTGTCCTCGTTTAGTTAATTAGTCATCCTGTGCACCCGTGTTTGGTAATTGTCCTGTGTTTATAAGTTCTTGTCTGTGCGTTTCTCCTCTGTCGGGTCTACTTGTTGTGAACGTCGTCCTTGTGCTCTGTGTCTCCCTTTTGGATCATTAAAAGACTCTCGTTCTGTGAAATCTCCACGTCTCCTCATTTCCTCGTGCCTGTGCCTCAGCGAATTGTGACAGAAGACCCGACCGAATACAGTTACCTCCGTGTGTCTACTCTCCGTTTTTGTTTCTGTTTTTTCTCTCAGTGTTTTTGTTTCCGTTGTGTTTCCCCCTATGGATCCCTTCACCCGCCCATAATTCCTCCTCCTCCTCCTGGAGCAGGGGGACAGATCTCTCGAGGATCATACGAGACTGTTCCGGCTGTTAGCTAGCACCACCAGCTACCCGGACGACGTGCTCTGCTCATTCAATGACACGAGCTTGAACACCGCGAGCAGAGCGCTGTCTTCCGAAGATGGTCCTCGAGAGGATTTCGCCGCATTTGTGGAGTGGACTCTGACGAGAAACAGATCGCCATCCACCACCTGCCCAGTGGATGATCTTGCCAGATCCACTCCAGACCCAGTGCCCAGCCCACCATCTCCCCGCGGTGCGGAGCATCAGCCCGAGCCCAATGACGGAGAGCCCATCACCGCCGTGATCAATGAGCCAGCACAATGCCGAGCGACTGAGCGGAGGATCGCCCCGGATGTGGAGCCCCACCCATCAGACCAGCTGCGAGAGCCGGCGACAGTGCCCACCGCAAGGGAGCGAGCCGTGGACGGTGAGCGAGCGGAGTGGAGCTCCGCCGACTGCACCGTGGCTGAGGGTGAGCTAATTATACATCTGGGACTGCTGGACTTAGAAGGGGACCTGATAGACTGGGAAACAGATCTAGAGGTCGACTTGCCCTCTCTCCTTCGTCCCCGCTGGTCCCGTCCAGCCCTGAGGGGGCTCCCATTTCCCAGTCCAGCCAGGAGTGGGCTCTGATCCCCGAGGGCAGCCCTGAGAGCCCGGAGTCTCACGAATGGCCCCCCAGCTGGGCTCCTCCTGCTCCGGGCCCCTCCTGTTTCCTCCCTGGCTCTTTCCTCCTTCATCACCGCCCTGGACTCTGTCTGCCCGCTCCTCCCTCCCCGGTGGAACTGTTACGGCGCAGGACGCGCCTTCCGGGAGGGGGGAGTAATGTCACGCCACTGGACTGGTTTTGCTGTGTTTTCCCGCCCCATGTGTTTCGTATCCCAGTTAATTGACTCATTCCATGCACCTGTGTTCCCCTGATTGCCCTGTGTTTAAAAGTCCCAGTCTGTTCAGTTTGTGGCTGTCGGGTCTACTTGTTGGATGTTGTGTGTTTCCTGTGTTCCTGTTGTGGATTTACCCCTGTGATTCAAGTATTAAAGACTGTTGAACGTTTCTCTGCATCTCCATCGTTCTACCTATTCGGTAGAATTTGATATTCGTTTCGAAGTCATTATTCGCACCTTTCCGCCTAAGGTGGTCTTGTCGCGCGCTATCACACTGATTGCATCTGAACGCTTGCCGAATGCCCTATGTCCATCCTCCTCCTGAGCCGCCTCCCAAGTTCCCACCCGTGCCCCCCCTCTGTTGTTCTTCCGGGCGAGGGGCGATATGTCAGGATCATGGACCCGTTTTTTGTTTTTCCCCGGTTTCTGTTTCTGTGTTCCCTTATTTGGTCATGTTCCTGTCTTCGTTTAGTTTGATTATGTTCCATTGATGTCACCTGTGTTCCCCTGATTGCCCCGTGTTTAAAAGTCCTAGTCTGTTCAGCTTGTGTTTTGTCAGGTCTACTCGTTCTCTATGTGTGTTGGCTCAAGCTCCTATTGTGGATTATCTCCTGTGTTTCTTGATTAAAGACTGTTAAACGTTTCCTCGTGACTCCAGCGTGTTCCCTCAACAGCGTAACATGACAGTATGCAGCCTTACCTATTAAGGTTTATACTGTATATTTGAATGCATGCGTCAATGATCAGCATTACCCATTGATGTTTGGTCTTCATATTTTCAGCACAATGTGTAGTAGGGCTGTCCAAATGGCTGAAAAACTAAATTTGA
>NW_015647488.1:199397-213870 GCF_001515625.1 Sinocyclocheilus rhinocerous
ATCGGCTCTCCGTCTCCGCCTCGGGCTCCTCCACCACCTGCTCCGCCGCTGTTGGTCGACCCCCTGGAGTCGGCGGTCATTCCTCCTCCATGGCTCCTCCCTCTGTCGGCTCCACCGTGGGTCACCATCATGGCTGTGGCCTGGGTCCTGCTTGGCTCCTCCGGTTTCCTTCCTGGCTCCTCCCTCCATCGTCACCTCCCTGGTCTCTGTCTGCCGGCCCCCTCCCGGGTGTCCATCCTCCTCCTGAGCCGCCTCCCAAGTTCCCACCCGTGCCCCCCCTCTGTTGTTCTTCCGGGCGAGGGGCGATATGTCAGGATCATGGACCCGTTTTTTGTTTTTCCCCGGTTTCTGTTTCTGTGTTCCCTTATTTGGTCATGTTCCTGTCTTCGTTTAGTTAATTAGTCATTCTGTGCACCTGTGTTTGGTAATTGTCCTGTGTTTATAAGTTCTTGTCTGTGTATTTCTCCTCTGTCGGGTCTACTTGTTGTGAACGTCATCCTTGTGCTCTTTCTCCCTTTTGGATCATTAAAAGACTCCCGTTCTGTGAAATCTCCACGTTTCCTCATGCCCGTGCCTCAGCGAATTGTGACATTCAAATACAACATTTTTTTTTTTTCTGGAAATACTGGAGATGCTTGTTCTTGCCATTTATTTTGCTGAGTTCTATATGACTTAATGCTCGGTTACAATGAATATTCTGAATAATGTTGATGAAGTAGTAAATTTGGATTAACTGTTTTCAAATGTCTTCAGATTTCTAGAAACTATTCCAGATATTCAGTTTCAGGTTTCCAATAATTGGATTATAACCAAATTCTGATTAATATCTGTGTATTCTTGTGCATGTTAATGCAGTCATTGTCACAAGAATCTTTAAATAAATATAATCTTTATTTGTCCAATTCTAGAACAGAATTGTCTTCAAAATGAACATTTTGAGAGAAAAGTCATGACTAACCGTGCCATATAAAAATGCTGAAGACATCAACTGATATGAACATTAAAATTAAAAAATAACAGAAGAGAGAAAATTAGGAGAAAGAGAAAGAAAAGAGAGAAGAAAGATGAAAAGAGTCCTGGAAGCTCTCTACCTGGAAATGTTGCCTAGTCTGGCCCACCCACGTTGGCCCCAGTGATCTCTGATGGCGATGAATGTTGATGTCACAAGAGCTCAGGCCAGAAGACAAGAGGAAAAAGCTTATCATCACTGATGCAACAAAGCGTAACGCGAACACACACACACTCATACTGTATATATGTGCATGCATAGCCTACACAAACACACGTACACACGCTCAGCACAAACCAGTTAAGCTTTTTGTATGGGCAAAACTAGAAGATCCATGAATTTTAAGTTAAGCGAGCCTTACATTTTAAGATGAAGGTCTTTAATATTCAATGAACAGACTGTTATTAGGATCGAAGCAGCGTGCATGGCATAATTATGCAAATATAGTACAAAATCTTTTGCATTTCATTAACATTAATGTGGCATTTAAAGTCAAATGCATGGCAAAGGTAAATGCACAAGTAGTTTACACAAATATACTAAATATATAATAAAAACAATATAAATATTACTAAATATTCAAGAGATTAGAAAATGCTTCACTATGAGGACTTGACTGCTTAAGGGGGTTAAGGAGACATGCTGAAACTTGCTTATTTGCATTCTTAGCAAAATAATCTTCTCCAGGCTGTTTTCAATATTTACATGGGTGGTCAAGTTTACCAGTTTATTTATTCATTTTCTCTGCCTCAACTAAAATGTTTGCAGTATGCTGTGGTATTTAAAAAACAAAACAACAACCTTTGGATATCCTGCTTTGTCATTATGTCCCAAATTAGTAATTTCCAAAAAAAACATTTAAATTTTACTCTCTGGTGGGAATTACCACAGGAATGATTACACAGCGTCAGAGCTATGCAAACAAATACGGCATAAATATAATAGAGTTTTCCTTACTGGGAGATTTTGCTTTGTTTATTTCTGCAAGGATTTTGGGGTAAAAAATAAATAATAATTCTAATAGTAATAATAAATAATCTGAACCATGATGCAGGGTTATTATGACCAATGAATCCTGCGACCACAAGCAGAGTCTGATACTCATTTGTTAACAGCTATGAGCGGCTTATAAATCCTTCTCTGGTGCCTTGCTTGGATCTTCACAAATGTTCCAGGGACAGCGTTTTCACTGCCAGTTGAAAGAAATACACAGCACCACCTCGAAATAGTCTCAAAGGAAAGCAATATATTCATGTGTCATTTTCTTTTCCCAGAAATTACTGCCAACTGTCATACAACACTGCATTCTGTATATCCCTCAATACTACTGCCAGCTGCCATACCAAACTCCAAGTCATATTTCTCAAATGAAGTGACAGAACCAACACGTCTTTTAATGATGGAAAAATACACCATTTTGCCATAAGACCCTACATCTAGGCATCGAAGGAACTGATCATCAACTCTGCATTAATAACAAGGATTAAGTGTGCGCACAGTCTCTGCTGTCATGAAGATGATGAATGAAATAGAAATAGCAGTTGGGCATAGAGTACAGTGATTATAGTGCCAGGTAGTACTAATATAAGGCTTAAAAGGTTTAAGACATAAGAAGCCTTAGTTGCCAGGTACAGAAATTATGATTTTTCTAAGTGCATGTGTCAACACAGGCAAAGAAGAAATAGGCCTACATTTGGGGTGTCTAGTAAAAAGAACTAAATATTAGCTACACAAATATGCATTTTATTAGTTATCATTCTTGAAGCAATATAAAAGTTTAGAAATTGAATATATCTGATGATTTGACATTGTGGTTTTCATAAATAGCAGGCTATGGTGTAATATATTACCATTAGTTGCTTCATCTTGCTTGTTGATGGTTGAGGTAAATGTTGTTTAACCCAAAAACGTTTTAAACATCAAATGTAACATAAATTTACATCAGATTAAAAGAATCCAAACCCAAAGAGAGGGAACTTTGCCAAGTCCACAAAGGAAGATAGTGAACGTGCTCACCAAACAAATATGTGGTTGATATAACTTTAAAGTCCTACCTGTGTATAATAGCTTCCACTTAGAAAAAATAGTCCACTACGGCATCCGACCTATCAAAAGGACAGAGACTGCAATATATTACAGTATTATTAACCCTGAAGTCCTCTAAGGAGTTTGCAAAGAGCCATTTAGTTCATCTAACCTAATTGTGATTAATCTGATGAATCAGTATGTCATATAATTAATGTGATTAAAATGTTTAATTGATTTATAGCCCTATAAATGACAAAATAAATCAGGGGAAAACGTGTCTAGGTCTGTATGAAGCGGCTTCTGTTTTGCAGCTCTCAAAAAATCATAGATATGCATCGGACACATCCATAAAGATGAATTGTTTACTTAACATGTCACACAGCTCAGACATTAGCGCTCAGCAGGTTTGTTCCTATCCTCATACTGCTCTCGGCTGAGACATGCCTGTGAAAATATAAACAGATCAATGTCAATAACATAATGAAAAGGGCAGGAAAAGCACAGTGGAATGTAGCATCATTGCTTGCCAAATTAAATAAAATCACCGTACACTAAATCTTTAGTTCATGTTGTTATTTCCTTAACAAGCTTACCTGTTTTGCCATCTTAGCCATTCATTACTTTGCCAAACTGCATACAGTATTTCTAAGACCAGTCCAGTTTCCAGTTCGTTTACTCAGATTTCGCATCTCAGTGCTTAACATTCCAACTGTCATTTTAACTTCATTCTGTTTCTGCTCCTACAAAGCCCAAACTCAAATAACAGTAACAGTTTCATAATTGGATGTATTAACATAGGAACAAGGGGCCCCAGAAACACTGAGGGTCTTTGTTTTACACAAGATGGGCTGTAGCTGGAGGATGAAACCATCTCTCAAGAGCATCTTGGTTGAATGAGAAACAGGTGTGACGGCGTTCGGACACTTTTCCTCTCATGTCTGTGAGTGGATGGGCTAAGCTGCATCAGCTGCTCTTAAATATGATACAATGTAAGCAACATTTGCTACCTTGACCTCTGCATGAAAAGATTTGCAGATAGTGGTGTAAGTGTGATGTTACAAGGCTGCTATGGTTACAAGAAAGTGGGAAGTATCCATAGTAAACACTGAACAGAAAAAAGTCCTGACAATGGCCTTGAGACATCTCAGAAAAGTTGTGCTCTAAAAGACATGAGGCAAAATCATCAACATCACCAACTTAGGTAAAGACCTGTCATTGCAACTCATAGCTGTGGGCTATGCTGTAGCTTTGTGTGTTGTTATTTTTTAATGAAGCAAATGTGGTTGTCTTATTCAGTCCAGTTTTACAGCAGATTTTCTTACATTCACACACTACAAACTGACACTTTATTGGAGCTCTTGTCTGGATCTTACCAGGCTAGTTAGGATAGATTAGTATTGTAGGTGAACTTTCCTCCCTGAGATCCTGCCTGGCCCTCTTCTTGGATATAGCTAGGGAGTTTATCATGATTAATTGTGCATCGTTACTCTGAGAATTGTTACCACATGCATAGAGCCAGAGCTGAGAGGAAGAGTCACATATACCCTCATTAGCCATTTCACAGGTGTGCTCTGCTGGGTTAAATCATGAAAACATCAGCCTTGTGAGTTTTTAATCTCACACACAATTTGGAATTTTGCAAAAGGCAAAGTGAAATTTCGAAGTCTAGTGCACCTTAAAATGCATCATGGATAATCCATGACTCGTTAAATTGGGAAAATTATGAAATTAAGAGTTTCAGCTTCTCCACTTTTACATACAAAATATACATGTACTACAGATCACATACTCAAGTACATGTACAACAATTACCAGAATTCACTGTTGCATGAATAAATAATGTGGATTAAGGCCTGTTCATGTCAAGAACAATAACTATAAGGATAACTATATTAAGTTATTAAGTTATATTTTTAATATATTTCAATTTTATGAGAATAGTGAAGTCCACATCACAGCTGTAATGGAAACAACACAAAGCAACAATATCGTTGAAATCACTGGTTTTTCAGATGCTGAATGATGAAAACAATAAAAATCAACCTGACGTTAAAGGAGTAGTTCACCCAAAAACTAAAATTTGCTGAAAATATACTCACCTTCAGGCCATCCATGATGTAGATTGTTTCTTCATCAGCTTTTCATTTCACAAGCCGCTAACTGATAGAGTCGTGCGGATTACTTGTGGATTATTATTATTATTACTAATACATTTTTTCAGCTGTTTGGACTGTCATTCTGACGGCAACCATTCACTGCAGAGGATCCACTGGTGAGCAAGTGACATAATGATACATTTCTCCAAATCTGTTGTGATGAAGAAACAAACTCATCTACATCTTGGATGACCTGAGGGTGAGAACATTTTCAGCAAATTTTAGTTTTTGGGAGAACTACTCCTTTAACGTCAGGTTGATTTTTATTGTTTTCATCATTCAGCATCTGAAAAACCAGTGATTTCAACGATATTGTTGCTTTGTGTTGTTTCCATTACAGCTGTGATGTGGACTTCACTATTCTCATAAAATTAAAATATATAAAAAATATAACTTAATAACTTATATATAACTTATAACTTAATAACTCTTTTAAAAAGCTCAAGCATTTAAAGCAGAAGACAGACAGCATTACTGCAATGCAGGCACACAATAAACAGAACATTATTGTGTGTTGGTTTAGACAGACAATATTCAATTCAAATACTGATTTAACTCATCAGCTGTAAAAGACACTATATGCTCAATTTAGTAGTTACAATTTTTAGTCCAACTATATGTTCTGTTTAAACAACTTCCATTTCAAGTTGACACAACATAGAATTTTAAGGCAGCACTGACACTTAAATTTGGTTTTAGATTTTTTGCAGTAAAGTTGTGTGGTCCAAACCGTAGGTGAGGTGGAGTTACGGTACAGTAGGCTATTTTGGCACATTGTACTGTGTTGACAGAATGAGTTATACTTCACTTGCTGCAGGAATTAGCTAAAGTTAAGCGCTACTCAGGGCTGTATGGTATAGGATTCTAAATGTATGTTTTAAACAATGACAGTTGAGACCTGACAATTGTTGTGAAATGATGCACAGCAACATAAAACTATTGTCACACCCCTGTGGACTGTTGATTGTAGTTTCTCCCTCCTTATTTGGTTGTTCCTGTTCTCATTATTAGTTAATCACCTCATTGTGCTCACCTGTCTGCCCCTCGTTATCTGCCCTATATCAGTTCCTGTCTCTTGTATTCTAGTTTGTCGGTTATTGTTGATGTCTACTCTACCTTTTGTGCTATGTGTGATTACCCTGTCTGGATTACCTGTTGTCAATTTATTAAATGTTATTGTATTCGTCATCTTTGTCGTCCTGCCTGATCTCTCGAACACCCTGCTCGTGACAGAATAACCGACCCAAAAAACAGTTTAAATTGCGTGTTTCCCCTCCGTTTTGTTTCTGGAAACGGGTCGCCCCTCACCATCTGCCCGTGGAGGATCTCGCCGGATCAACTCTGGACCCAGAGCCCAGCCCACCATCTCCCCGCGGTACGGAGCATCAGCCTGAGCCCAACGATGACGGAGGGCCATTTCCCGCTTCAATCCGTGAGCCAGAGCGAAGCCAAGCGACTGAGCAGAGGATCACCTCGGAAGTTGAGCCCAACCCGTCAGACCAGGTGCGAGAGCCGGTGACAGTGCCCACCACGAGGGAGGTCGGTTATTGTTGATGTCTACTCTACCCTTTGTGCTACGTGTGATTACCCTGTCTGGATTACCTGTTGTCAATTTATTAAATGTTATTGTCTTCGTCGTCCTGCCTGATCTCTCGAACACCCTGCTCGTGACAACTATAGGGAGTGATGAAACCATGTGAGAAGAAAAAAAAAGTATGTAAATTACCGAGAGGATTTTTTTTTTTTTCTTAAACTTTGAATGAATTAATCCGTTGAATTATGAGAACCAATGAGATGAGTTCTTGTGCATCAAGGGTAAAATACAAGTATGACTGAAAAGATTTATGTCAGTGTGTCGACATGTACATTTATGGGATTTTCGAGATCCACTTGTAACCCCAGTAACGATACCCGCTATGTTAAAGCTGGGGCCTGGGTAAGTATTTGTTTCACTGTTATGATTAACTTTAACAGGCAAATATACTATTTCTCTTCCTTCCAGCAGCAATAAAGACGATATAATCCAATACTGGTCGTATGAGGTTTTGTTTATATATTTCTATAACCCAATGAAGTTAGTAAAGCAAGGTGAAAGGATAATAAAACTGTGTAAACAACTTTTTTCAATGTCAAATCAAATCCTTTAAAAGAAGGGACAATATGAAATAAACCAAACTTCTATTTTCACAAGTGTTAAACACACGTTAGGGAATTAAATTGGAAAATTTACAAATTTACAACTCAATAACAAAATCTTACAATTTTGGATTTAACCCAATGAAATACTCTCTATATTCAGTAACAAAACAGTGGGCCCACTTTCCCGCTATCACTCACACACCCACCCTACGTTGCAGGCCTGAGGGTTTTTCCCAGAACGCGACGGGTCCCGCGGTATGATGAAACGTCGTGGCTTTGGCTCGCGCAAGCGGCTAGCGGCTCTCCCACACAGCAACAGAGGAACTCCGGGCTTTTCCGGTCACCCGGAGCGCTATCTGTTTCTCCTTCTCTGCGTTGAATGTCGATCAGGTTCGTGCTAGTCACCACACAAGCACATGGAATGAACGTGCAAAGTGTAATCCGTGCTAAATATAACCAATACTTGCTAAATAAAGTTCTTATTAGCAAAATACAAATCACTGATGACGGATTCACTCTAGATATACGGGATTATCGTGTAGAATATCCTTTTCTTTCGGACTAACGTAATACGCAATCTCCCTCCTCTTCTCTCTCTCCGCCACGCCTCCCTCCTCCTCCACCTCGTGATCCGTACATTAAATCAAATTATATATATAAATATATAACTATATACATACACATGAAAACACTGAAATGAAACTGAATAAACAAATAATAAAAATAAAACACACATTATAATGTAAATAAACATATTAGTATCAAACCATAATTTAGCATCTTTTTATTCTCACCGGGCTACACACTAATCACAGGATACAGATAAATGTGAATTGTTAAATAGTGTGGTGTTATTTAAAATACCCAGAACTGGATTTCTCAAACTGGGTTATGTAAATAAATAAATAAAACCACTTAAGGGCTAGACCCAAAAATGAAAATTTTGTCATCCTTTACTTACCCTCATGTTGTTCTAAACCTGTATGAATTTCTCTCTTCTGTTAAACACAGAAGCCATTCTATGAAAGTCAATGAGAATCAGCAACTGTTCTGATACCAATATTCTTTAAAATATCATCTTTTGTGTTCAAAAGAAGAAAGGAATACAGCTTTGGAACAACATAAGAGTGATTAAATACTGACAGAAATTTTACTTTTGGGTAAACTCATGCTGACAGAAATGTCCTTTTATGGGTAACTATTTCTAGTAAACTAATTACTAAAAAAGATAAAATATTTAATTTGTTTACCTGCATATGTGATGCCACCATTAACTGACATCAGAGAACCATGAACATGAAAATGTGCTTTAGGTCAAATGAGATCGGCTGACAAAAAAGTATGGGAATCCCTGGTATAGCCAACAACAGAATATGTATTAAAAACTGTTACAGAAACTGGTTGTACAGGAAAATGTGTGTAGATTTTGTGATCCAAGTTTCTGCCCAAGTAATACATTCTGATCAAAGCAAAGAACACAGTTCTACTTGTGAATGTAGTTTACTTACCACTGTCTCTCAAACTAAACTCTGAATATCCTGCATAAAAGGCATGAAAATTCACCCCAACATATATATATATATATATATCATTTTTTGACCTAGTAATGTTTAAACAACGCATCACAACCAGATCTTCTGGTGAAACGGCAGACTTCTCTCTTAAACCCCAAGCGCACGTTCATCTGCTACTGCTTCCACATCACAAACTACAATCAACAAACCAAGTCCCTACCCTATACGCAACTTTAAAGACTAACCTTGCAAACTTTGGCAAATCCAATGAAGTGTGTTCTGAGCTAAGAATCCTGAGTAAACAAATAACACATTACCAAGGGAAAGTGTGTGTTTGAATATCACAATATGTGGGAGTATGCCGGGTTTTGTAGATCAGAGCAACCCTCTCTTTTTTAGGGAATGTGTTTGGAAAATGAGCTTATAAATAACAGCAGGTGGTCCTTGCATCTCAAACTCTCTGGAGGCGAATCTGTTGTCAGGAATAATTATAGAGATGGAGAATCAGTACAGACAAAAGCATCCGTTTCTGACTGCACCTGTCAACACACCAGAGACATCAGACAGACATCTTCTGTTAAACTCATGATATTACCTGCCTTAGTTTCGACATTAACCATATTACACTCAAAAAGTGCATATACACACACACACACACACACAAACTCATACACAGTCATAAAATAATCCACATCTGAAAATATAAAGAAAAACAGCTGTACATCTCATTGCAGTCCAAGTCAGTGTCATTGTAGTTCACAGTCACTTTCCTTCCATGAGCAGGGCTGTGTTGGTCAGATCTGCACCAGTATAGCTCGCCCTCAATAAATGAGAGGTTCTCATATCTATTCATTTTTAGAATTAAGCTTTGAGTTTTTATTTTTGTTTTTTTTCTTCTTGGGGTTCTGCAGCGGATGATCCTTTGAGGGACTCTGAGGTGCGTGAGAGGACTCGTTGTTTTGGCGCGTGTATCTCTTGCACGTGCAGGATGTGACGGCGGTGATCTTGTAGGTGCGTGTGCTGCCGTCCTGGCACTGGAGTTTAATGCGCTGGATGCGTGTGCGTTCAGTGACACAGCGCCACTCCTGGGCGTCCCGTCTGCTCCAGTAGTGATCTCCACCGATCCAGTTGGGCAGCAGGTGGGTGGGCAGACATTCTCCAGCGCACACTAACTCCTTCACGGGATTCAAGCTAGTGCACTGGCCGTCAGATATATATTTAGTGGACCTCAGCTCCCTGCAACCGACCTGGTGCTGTTCTGCAAAAGAAAATTTAATGCTTTAAAAATCAGTGAATGGATAAGGAATTATATTATACATAATACTTTAAGTAACTTCTACAGTAATAGCCTGAAAGACTAAAATAGTTTTAAAAGTTTTAAATTTAAAAGTTAAACTGACATAGAGAGACTGATAGACAGACAGACAAATTATATATATATATATATATATATATATATATATATATCCTGGCTGGTTGCTAGGCGTCGCTAGGGTGTTCAGTCAGGTTCTAAGAAGTTGCATAGGTGTTCTGACTTGTTGAAAATATCACTTAACCTCTAATGCAAAATATGACTGGAGTTATAAAAATATGTAAATGATTGTTAACAACTGTATAGATAGAGATGGAGAATCAGTACAGACAAAAGCATCCGTTTCTGACTGCACCTGTCAACACACCAGAGACATCAGACAGACATCTTCTGTTAAACTCATGATATTACCTGCCTTAGTTTCTCAGGCTTATTTTGTCTCAGACAGCACACCCAGGACCGCCCATAGTCCGTTTGCTGAACCTTCTGATGCATCTCGCATACAAAACTGGAAAGTATTTTCTTGATTACCCAAATTTTGCATCATACTTCTTTTTATTGCTGTTTTTACAGGATCCACAAAGTATCTCATCCTCCAGTGACTTGCAGTATAACCTATGCAGTGTCACCTTCCTCTGGATTCCTGGATTCATAACATGATGAATCTGATTCATAACTTGGGAATATAACCTCAGGCATGGCAACATGACTTTCAGAATGGCAGAATGAAAGGATACGGGATACAATGAAGCAGCTTTAACATGTTGCCGCCAAAAAGTAGCTGATGTGCCTGCAGGTGAGGGCAGCCCTTAACAACAATGCAGCATAGAGTTACGAACACAGTGAGAAAGAACTCGCTTCTTGAACTAATTCCTCATTTGTTACATAGTTTCTGTCGGTCTGTGAAATTCTACAACCTTGCCTTTAGCTACGGTCAGTGGACTCCACTTCGTAAACAAAATGATACACACCAGCATATGTAAACTACTTAATTTATTGTATAAATGTGTATTCAGCTATGTAAATGTCAACTTGAAATATTCATAAAACAATTATATAAAAATAGATAATGTAATTCTATTCAAAAACAACTACATATGAAATGCAAATATTTACATAGCTGTAGTAATGAGTCAGTTTTTAAAGGGATAGTTCACCCAAAATGAAAATTGTCATTATTTACTCAGCCTTAAGTTATTCCAAACCTTTTCTTCTGTTGAACACAAAAGAAGATATTTTGAAGAATGTTGGTAATCAAACAGTTGCCGGTAGCCATTGACTTCCATGGTATTTTTTAGTCATGGCTACCTTTGGTTACCCACATTCTTCAAAATATCTTATTTTCAACAGAAGACCTTCACGGGATTCAAGCTAGTGCACTGGCCGTCAGATATATATTTAGTGGACCTCAGCTCCCTGCAACCGACCTGGTGCTGTTCTGCAAAAGAAAATTTAATGCTTTAAAAATCAGTGAATGGATAAGGAATTATATTATACATAATACTTTAAGTAACTTCTACAGTAATAGCCTGAAAGACTAAAATAGTTTTAAAAGTTTTAAATTTAAAAGTTAAACTGACATAGAGAGACTGATAGACAGACAGACAAATTATATATATATATATATATATATATATATATATATATCCTGGCTGGTTGCTAGGGTATTTTTTAGTCATGGCTACCTTTGGTTACCCACATTCTTCAAAATATCTTATTTTCAACAGAAGAAAGAAATTCATACAGGTTTAGAACAACTTGAGGGTGAGTAAATTATGACAGTAATTTCACTTTTGGATGAACTATCCCTTAACTTTCATCTTTCATTTGTAATAGTATACATAATTGCTTTATGTAATTAGGTTATTAATACGTAAGGGATAATGCATGGCTAGTTGTGCATTAAACTATTTTAATGCACGATGTGGAAGCCAAGAACCCGGTTGCCTCTGCGAAGTGCATTAAAATCGTTTAATGCACAGCTAGCCATGCATTATCCCGCTTACACCATGGTCATTTGCCAGCACTGACAGAATTTTCATATAGTTTGCAGGTGGATTTATTTTTTTTATTAAATTTTTAAATAAAGTATTTTTTTTTTTACTAATGCAAACCATCTTTCATTATTATTGTAGTGCTGGTGTTAGAAAGTAGAAAACATCTATTGTGTAGCTCAATTGATACATGTGAGCAAACACTGCATTGCAACACTCTCAAACAGAGAGACGCTGCTGAGGATGTTGCGCTCTCAGGTGTGAATGAGTTTTCAAGCGTATTTAGATCATCTACATGTGAACCTGGTGCATTGAGCTCTAGTGAGCGAGTGCTGTAAAGTACGGAAAATTATGGTTATTTTCGTCAGTTACTTCTAGCATTCTGCTCGCTTTAAAATCAGACATAGAGATGAAATAGTGCGGTAAGACCACATTTATTTGAATGAATAATAGCATTTATTTGAATGAATTATCGATCGAGAGAGAGAGAGAGGGATGACAGCTGTGTGTGTGTGTGTTTGTGTGCATCAATTAAAGCAGTGCAATTATATAGAACGGTGATTAAACTGACTTGGAACTACCTGTGCATTAAACGGTTTTACTGCCAGCCAATCAGAATCCAGTATTCAGACAGACCATGGAATAAATACCGTATTAGCCCGAATATAAGACGACCATGATTATAAGACGACCCCCCTTTTTCCAGATGTACCTTTTGGAAAAAGGCTTTTTAAAAACCAAATCTTGTTTTTTCTCAGTAAAACACATTTTGTCTTCAATTATTTTCATATTGCATATTTTTCCTATTTTAATTTTTGTTTTGTTGTAGTGCTGGTGTTAGAAAGTAGAAAACATCTATTGTGTAGCTCAATTGATACATGTGAGCAAACACTGCATTGCAACACTCTCAAACAGAGAGACGCTGCTGAGGATGTTGCGCTCTCAGGTGTGAATGAGTTTTCAAGCGTATTTAGATCATCTACATGTGAACCTGGTGCATTGAGCTCTAGTGAGCGAGTGCTGTAAAGTACGGGCATGCATGACAAAACCCATGAAACAGGATAGCCCTGGATTATTTTACCCCAAAATTATCCAAACAGGTGCCTCCGATGAGCTCACCAAATGAATGTGCATAACACAAACGACATGGAGGAAACACAAAAGCCCAATGCTCACTTTCTTCCACCGAAAATGTGTCCCTCAAAAAGTGTCTATAGTTTCACTCTCTCCTCAGGCATTTACGATTAATTCATTCCGCTTGCCCCCAGGTACACTTATTTGATTCGGACGAAAAAAACACTTTATTATTGTGAAGTTTTTTTTTTTTTTTTGTAGAAAAAAAAAAATCAAAAGCCACTGCTGTCAAAATGATCTCTTATTACCTAAAATGCACTGTTAGTCATATTGGTAAAGGGGGGTTTATTGGGGATCACTGAATATGCAACCTCAGGGCTTGAAAGAGGAATATCAAAGTCATGCGATACGATGCGGCATTCGCTAATTTCTGCATCTCAAAAACCGGATATTTGAGATAGTCCTTTCATGCACCTGTAATGACCGTGACATGCTCATAGATGGAGACAGGAGAGGGATGAATCTCAGGGGAAACAGAGAGGTTACAGCACGGAGTTATGGGTATATTGACATGCGACGTGACAACTGTGTGCTAAATAGACCCTCATTTGGCCCACAGGGTGAGATTATATATCCTGGCTGGTTGCTAGGCGTCGCTAGGGTGTTCAGTCAGGTTCTAAGAAGTTGCATAGGTGTTCTGACTTGTTGAAAATATCACTTAACCTCTAATGCAAAATATGACTGGAGTTATAAAAATATGTAAATGATTGTTAACAACTGTATAGATTTGGATGATTTGTAAATTGTAACATTATAATAAATATGGATCCTACAAAATGTCATAAACACACGAGTAAACACTTCAAGATAAACACGTACCGGTTTGGTCTCGGCTCTCCGTTCGTCTTCCTCCGTTGCGCGCTCGATTTAAGGAGGCATTATTTGGAGTCTGATGAGATGATGCGCCCATGTGCCCATTAAACTCTTCAGTCGCATCATTTTTGAAAGCATGACAGCTTTTTATCAGAAAACAGAGCAGAAACAGCAGCTGGTATTCGCATGTGTTGAGGGGCATTGCAAAAGAGTTCGGTTCAGTGTCTCTTTGAAAACTCAGAGAATGATCATACCTACCTGTTTCTCATCCATGGTTATATACCCGCCCATTCTTGAACAGCAGCAGTGAGTGGAATGATGCAGTGTGCTGGAAATGGGCGTGTCCTCGCGATGTAGTACACGCCCACCTACAG
>NW_015647488.1:214024-216315 GCF_001515625.1 Sinocyclocheilus rhinocerous
ACGAAAAAAACACTTTATTATTGTGAAGTTTTTTTTTTTTTTTGAAGAAAAAAATAATGTCAAAAGCCACTGCTGTCAAAATGATCTCTTATTACCTAAAATGCACTGTTAGTCATATTGGTAAAGGGGGGTTTATTGGGGATCACTGAATATGCAACCTCAGGGCTTGAAAGAGGAATATCAAAGTCATGCGATACGATGCGGCATTCGCTAATTTCTGCATCTCAAAAACCGGATATTTGAGATAGTCCTTTCATGCACCTGTAATGACCGTGACATGCTCATAGATGGAGACAGGAGAGGGATGAATCTCAGGGGAAACAGAGAGGTTACGGCACTGAGTTATGGGTATATTGACATGCGACTTGACAACCGTGTGCTAAATAGACCCTCGTTTGGCCCACAGGGTGAGATAGTCCCTTGGGATGAGGGGATGTAGAGACTGGGAACAAAGCGCTCAGGAACAGACAGAGCCGTCTATAGAATTCTGAGCGAGTGCCTTAGGATGTGTGCAACAGGACCAAGTGTGGGAAAGTCCACGGAGGAGATCCCTGCTCTCTCAAAACTCAGTTTAATGCAGTTACGACACTGCAGCTTAAACTGGACATTTTCCAAACATGTTTTGAGAATATGTTAGTATATACTGATTGCTGATTATGATGATGATGCATATTCATGTTCAGTGTCTCTTTGAAAACTCAGAGAATGATCATACCTACCTGTTTCTCATCCATGGTTATATACCCGCCCATTCTTGAACAGCAGCAGTGAGTGGAATGATGCAGTGTGCTGGAAATGGGCGTGTCCTCGCGATGTAGTACACGCCCACCTACAGTAACCGTATTCTGCACTAGCCACATGAAAAATAATTTTGATGTGAGCTAATCGTCGCAGAAACATGACATGAAATCATTTTAAGTAAATCTGACAAAAAACATTATAAATATTGTATCCAGACGATTACATTTATTAACTGTAATATTTATGATTATGAAATCCAATAAAAATACGTTTATAAATTACATTTGGTGTAAAACTGCAACACTAAAAGAAAAAACACTACATAGTCTACCAAAATGCCCTTGCTGTGAAAAATATATTGTTTTTAATTTTACTCCGATTCTATTCAGTCTGACTGACTTTTAAATGTTACTTTCATTCTAATATACTCATATTATATGTTATATGAAGAGTCCACGGAGGAGATCCCTGCTCTCTCAAAACTCACTGTATACTGCAGTTACGACACTGCAGCTTAAACTGGACATTTTCCAAACATGTTTTGAGAATATGTTAGTATATACTGATTGCTGATTATGATGATGATGCATATTCATTTAAAAATGTTTCATTTTTGTTAAACTTTAAACATTGTCAGTTGCCTGTTTCATTAGGTGATCATTATTGAGATCAAATTTTCACCTGAAAGAGGTTTATGTTGTCATAAACACTGTGATTCTGCTAAATTAAGCATGTTTATTATACATTCTAAGAAGTAAATAGTACACAGCCTGCTGATGCTAAATTTGAGCTCACACTTGATCTTCAGAGGATGGACGCTGCCCTCTAGTGGAAAACTACTGAGTTAAAATCTATGCATTACAAGGCATTTCTTTATTTGATCAAGGGAAAAAAGGGTTCCTCTTCAATGTTTAGATAAAATTAAGCCTTCACTATGAACTATTTTAGAGGTTCTACTTTAAAAGCAAATTATGTTGGAAATAAGAAGCAAAGTTTTAAAAAATCTGATGCTATGAAACAAGCAAAGAGAGAAACAAAAAGGGTGAAAAACTCCAACTTTAACAAAAACACAAAGGAATAGTTCACCCAAAAATGAAAATTTGCTGAATATTTACTCAGCCTCAGGTCATCCAAGATGTAGATGAATTTGGTTCTTCATTGGAACAGATTTGGAGAAATTTAGCATTACATCATTTGCTCATCAATGGATCCTCTGAAGTGAATGGGTGCCGTCAGAATGAGAGTCCAAACAGCTGATAAAACATCACAATAATCCACAAGTAATCCACACCACTCCAGTCCATCAGTTAATAACTTGTGAAGTGAAATGCTGTGTGTAAGAAACAAATCCATCATGACATTTTTATCTACAGGTGCATCTCAATAAATTAGAAGTCGTGGAAAAGTTAATTTATTTCAGTAATTCAACTCAAATTGTGAAACTCGTGTATTAAATAAATTCAATGCACACAGACTGAGGTAGTTTAAGTCTTTGGTTCTTTTAATTGTGATGATTTTGGCTCACATTTAACAAAAACCCACCAATTCAC
>NW_015647488.1:217149-232971 GCF_001515625.1 Sinocyclocheilus rhinocerous
TTTTTTTTATTGGTCTTTTGAAGTATTCTAATTTGTTGAGATAGTGAATTGGTGGGTTTTTGTTAAATGTGAGCCAAAATCATCACAATTAAAAGAACCAAAGACTTAAACTACTTCAGTCTGTGTGCATTGAATTTATTTAATACACGAGTTTCACAATTTGAGTTGAATTACTGAAATAAATGAACTTTTTCACGACATTCTAATTTATTGAGATGCACCTGTATAACGTCACCTCTAAATCTATAATCTATAATAACACTTTCTCCAGTGAAATAAATTCATCCCCTGTTGTCCTTTTACACAAAAATCCACCAACATATTTGTTTAGTACTCTTTTGTACTGTTTTTACTTGTAAACGGTACTTGATCAGTACATATTTCTCTCCTGATTCAGATGAGAAGACTTTTTCACTGGAGAAAGCAATATTATGGATAGAGGACTCGTATTTTAACCCGGAAACAACGATTTGAAGTTAAAAAAGTCTTGATGGAATTTTTACAAACACGCAGCTTTTCACTTCACAAGATGTTAATTGATGGACTGGAGTCATATGAATTATGGCACTGCCTCCCTTGACCAGAGCCAATTGATTTTGCCAGAGCTATGAGTAAAAAATATTTTCACATTTTCTCATTTTATTTGTTTTATTCTATTATTTTACTGTGTAGAATGAGTAAGTTAGGGCTAAATCATTTTTAATTAATGTTTTTAAAAATAAGCTCTATTCTCTCGTGACTCTTGAATCTCAAAGTATCACGTGAGTAGACTCTCTTCTCGTTCGATTCTTGCTTTTTTCAGCAGAGATATGCTAAATAAACAAAATGGATATTCATCGTTTTTTTTATTTTTATATATAAACCCACAACTAAAGATTGCAGAAAATGGTATATATGGTATGCAAAAAAAAAAATCAGAGATCGTGGTCTGCCGGTATGTGCCCCCCAGGCAAAAATGTGAAACTCCGCCTATAGCTGTCTGGACTCTCATTCTGACGGCACCCATTCACTGCAGAGGATCCATTGGTGAGCAAGTGATGTAATGATAAATTTCTCTAAATCGGTTCACATGAAGAAACAAAATCTACATCACAAATGGCCTGAGGGTGAGTACATTTTCAGCAAATTTTCATTTTTGGGGTGAATGATTCCTTTAAAGTGGTAGAGAAAATTCTCAAAGTTTTTCTTTATGTCCCTGGAGTATCAAACAGTTACCCACAGTCAAAATAGGATGTCCTTTGGTTAGAAGTTTGTCATGTGCTCTACATATCCTGTCTTCTGTGTGGTACTTACACAGGTTAGAATAATACAATCCAACACTTCTGTATCATGGTTTACGGTTTCCTATAAAATGCAGAGCACCAATCACAGCATAGCACAGCACGCTGCGGCTGACCTGGATGCCCGGTGGAATTCACCTGTACAAAGAAAAGACTGCCAAAATTTTTCTGTTTCTCAGTCCTTTCCAGCACGAGGAGGATCTTCACAGGCCTCGGAGGTTTCACAGTAGTCATCAGAAGGACTGTGCTGAAGTGCACACTCTGACAACCCCAGACAAAGAGCCAGCATGGAGCTGGCGGCATTCACTACATCACTGTCATCAGCTGAGAGGAAACAGAAAACACAAATGAAATAAGCTTCATACTTCACTTCTGAAACTCTTATAATGTAACATAAAATGACAAGAACAAAGCTTCCATAGTAAAGACCCTTGTTTTATCATCAATCCTTAGTCCTTCAATGTCATGACCAAATGCACTGATAAGATCCAGTAAGATCTAACTCAAGCAAATCAAGCATTTCGTAACTAACCAATGACGTGCTAATATGCTAACACTTTACCATTGCTAGAGAGTTCTCTCAGTTTGGGTTGGCGGTTGAATTGAGCATCTCTCTGTGGCACAGGGGTTTTGCACTGCCTCTTATGGGTGAACCAGTGCAGCCTCTGACACGTCTTCCCACAGTAGACCACCTGCAAAGAGATGTGAGCATTATGGGAAAACAGTGTTTCAGCAACATGAGAAACTCCAACATAATGAGAAGAGAGCTTACTTAAGAATACAAAACAATAATCCTTGTATAATGTAACTCAGCAGTGCACTTTAAATTCACTTTTGAAGCTATAGATATCTTTTAATTGTAATTTTGTTGCATTTCTGACATCAAAAGAAAAATTGGATTAGGTTGGTATAGCCAAATGGTCAATGATCTGGGCTTCTTAATTAAAAGGCTGTAGGTTCAGGATGTGGAAAGTTATATGCCTGAAGAGAAACCACATGCTAAATAGCAAATTCAGATCATTAGTATACTTTGCAGATTGTCATTATGTGTGATTAACTGTAAAATAAATCATATTAACAACATTTGTAAGTTTGGCTACAAAATGATCAAAAACGTCAATATTAATTGAATAAATGTTGATGGCAAGTCATGATTACTTAAGGAAAGAGGAAGCACATACCATTTTACAGAAGGAGCACTTCTTGTCAGCACCCCTCTCTCCACATGTAGCACAGTACTCCGTGTCCATAAGCACCATCTGGCCCGTCAATGCCTGGGTCAGAACCGAGAAGGCTGTGGGGACGTTCCCCTGGAAACAAGAGTGAGGTTGTGAAACAAAATGTTGACACATTTTTATAATTTGCCATCAGTCAGCAAGTTCTGAACATCTTCACTACCATTCAAAAGTTTGGTTTAGTGTTTTATTTACATGGACAAAAATTAGTAAAACAAAATAATATTGTGAAGTATTATTACAGTTTAAAATAACTGTTTTTGATTTGAATATTTTGTCAAATGTAATTTATTTCTGTGATGCAAAGCTAAAAACTGCTTTTCAGCATCATTACTCCAGTCTTCAGTGTCACATGATCCTTCAGAAATCATTCTAAGATGCTGATTTGCTGCTCAAGAAACATCTTTTATTCTTAAAAATAGCTTAATATTTTTGTAGAAACCGTGATACATTTTTCTTTGATGAATAGAAAGTCCAACAGAATAGAATGTCTTTACTGTCACATTTGATCAATTTATGCATCCTTGCTGATAAAAAATATATTAATTAAATATTAAAATATTCTATATGATGATATATTATTATTTTATATTATATTATTTACAATATTATAAATCTTTTTATTATTACTATTATTTAATAAGTGATTCCACATTATATGACCCCTTAAACTTAAAAAGGTGTCCATTTTTATATGTTCGAAAAGTGTACTGACAATTTCCACGGGTGCTATAATTCGGACCAACTGTTGCAGCAGGTTTGCCTCACAATAGGGAAACTTCTGGATACAATCACGGATGAATTTCTCCTGGTATTGAGGGAAGCCATCACCATCTCTTCCTTTCAGAAGGCTTGGGCAAAATAAAAATATATGTTTTTGTGACTCCATTTGCAAGACTCTCTAAGATGAAAGGACCGTAAAGATGAAGCCACCTCTTCAAAAGGGCGTCCAGGTTGTCATCACGTTCCTTCAGAAAGGCCAGACACTTCTGCAGCACGCAGCTGATGTAGTGCATCTTCATGGCCAGAACCTCATTCATGTCCTGCTGTTTCACACACTGCTCGCAGAGCAGATCCATCACACGGTAGCACTTCTTCAGCGCCACCACATCCACCAATAAGGGGTCCTCCTTCACCAGCATCACCATCTGAAAAAGCATGATGGAAAAATGGGCCTCAAAATATGAGAAGTGAATATAGCAGAGACACTAGCCTTACTTACAATGCAAGTTTCATGGAGGAAACATGCTCTCACGCTACATTATTCTGTTAACTGATCCCTGCTGAGTGTGGGATTGAGACACCTTACTCATCAGAAATCACTGGATGGGAGTCAGCTGAGATAGCTTACACAGATGCCATCTGAGATCTGCCACAAAGCACACACTCAAGTCTATACTAGAGCAACTGTGTATTAAATTACTAACACAAACCTTTGATTTGACACTCAGATGCCTGGATCTTGAAAATACAATTTCTGATTATTAGAAAAAGTCCTAATATTACCTATTTTGATGATGCTGAATTCAAACATATCAATAAAAATCACTCCACATACAGTTTTCACAAAAAATATTTTTCAAATTATATACAGTAGGTATCAGCTTTACTGCACTTATCAGAATGCAGAACAAAAGCAGTCAAATGTCAAAGATATACTCTGTCAAAGAACTTTACATAATTTTATTTTTTAAAAATCACAAAACTAATTTTCTGTTGCTTTTTGGATATAGCAAAATCCACAGATGAAGTAGAAAACATTTGGGTCTTGCTTGCATTTTCTTCTGTCACTGGCCATAATTCTAACTTTGAAATCAGGAATAGGCATACAATAATCATACAGAAATGTAATATATGACATATATTTCCCTATATAAATAGTTTAGCTATTAGGCAATATATCATTTTCACATAATACATTCTCTGGGTATATGAAGATTTAAGTTTATAACACAAATAAAATCACCATAGTAAAATCTGCATATGTTAATAATACCCATATGATTATTTTTATTATTTATGATGTATTATTATGTTTAATTATTATTATGCATTATGTTTTTACTTCACATGACAATATATTTCATATGGAAATTTAATATATGTACATAAGTTACATTTGCGTATAGGTAATGTCTTCAGAATCATTCATACATGTGACAATCTGTTGACAATTAAACCGATAATAGTAATCTGGCTCAGAGAAAGATAGAAATAATGCCAATTAAGGGATAATACAACTTCTTCACCTTACAGAAGGCACTATTTTTGGAATCAGTCCCCCAAAATCAGTAACAAACAAGTACTGGATTTCATTCAGCAAATATGATGCTGGGCGGTGTTATTTATGCATTTCATTGCAATGTCACATGCAAGTGTCATTCCATTTTTCATATATTATGCAATGAAGGTTGTTTATCAGAGCTGTAGGTATAACAGATATACAGAATTCCAAGCCTGTGTTGAAATGCAGGCCATGTTGTTGCTCTGTAATATCACGAGGATATATTTAGATGGAATAAAAGCAGGAGGGGTGTTCCTCCAGTCATGTGACCTTGTTTGGTATTCTTATGGGTCAGTGTTATAAAACCATAGGTTGCTGTGTTTCACTAACATTGTTTGGTTTGTGTGAGCATGGTGCTTTACTGCCGCTTGAAATCTGAGTTATATAAACACACTTGGCAGTTCTTACCTTGACAGGATTGAGGTTAGTAGTCATGATGATTTTGTGTAGGGGTCCTGCTAGTTTGGGGGGTAGTTTAGGTTCTCCCTCTGAGCCCTCGGGTCTTGTGTAATATTCCAGCCTCGCACGAGAAAAGAAATTGTTGATCACTGTCACACAGTCATGCTGACCTGCACAGGGCAGAAAGAGAAAGAGGTTAGTTATTAATTAGTAAGTAGTAAGTGTGCATATATATATGAATCACTCACCCACAAAAGCAGCCATCTGAGCAGCAGTTCGTCCTACGGAGTTGACCAGATCTGTCTCTGCTCCAGCATCTAATATCATCTCTGTAATTTCAGCATTACCTGTGGGATTAAAAGTGACAGTAAAGACCTTTCTAATATTAACATTACAAAATATTTATATTTTCAAATAAATGCTGTTCTTTTGAACTTCCTGTTCATCAAAGAATCCTGAAAAAATTTATCGGTTTCCACAAAATTGTTAAGCAGAACAACCATTTTCAGCATTGATTATGATGGGATTTAGGCAATAATGACATTAAACTTTCTTCATGTAAACACAATACTTCAATTAAATTGATGTGATTAAGCGCATAATCATAGAAACCATAATCGTCATAAAATATGTGAATAAACAGGCATGTAAACATCTTACTGTGATTATTTCCTTACTCTGATTGGAAATAATCACATTATTGGTGCACATGTAAATGTAGTCATTGATGATAATAAGAAATGTTTCTTGAGCAGCAAATCAGCATATTAGAAGGATTTCTGAAGGATCATATGACACTGACGACTGGAGTAATGATGCAGAAAATTCAGCTTTGCATCACAGGAATAAATTACATTTTAAAATATATTCAAATAGAAAAAACTTTAAATTGTAATAATATTTCACAATATTACTGTATTTTTGAAAAGGCATCACGTCAGTGAAGCTTTTGTACCTTTAAACGTTAGATGAAATGAAACTTGGTAGCATTACTATTGACATGAGTTTACCTGAGAGGCCAGCGAACATGAGAGCAGTATAACCATACTCATGCTCATTACAGTTGACATCAGCTCCGTGCTGCAGCAACAGTCTGCACATGTCTGCTTTGCCCTTATAGGCCGCATGCATGAGAGGGGTCATGCCATACTGAAACGACATGAAATGGCTTTCACCAATCTTTTCATCTGCATGACTCAAAAGCAAATGACATTTAGCCTTGTTCAATCCTCTCACAAATTGTGAAAATCCAAGAAATGTGTCTGCAGTATGGAGATTCTGACAAAACACTGGCACTTGCTGAGAGTGACATGAGCTGGGTGAGTCATAATCTTTGTTGCTCCTTGGATGAAGTCGAAAAACTGCGTTGGTGGCACAGCGAACAAGCTGCACATCTGATTTTGACAGGTGGGATACACTTATCACCTGCTGTTTCTAATCATTCTGGCCCCAAAAGGACCTCAAGTAGTCTGTAGGTTACATCTAGTGGCATGTCTCCATTATCACACCTCTTTAAGTACCATATCCGCCACTCTAGAGTCTCCGCCATATGCCGGAATAACAATGCGAAACATATGCCATCACCTCACCAGCCCACCAGCACTTGTTTACATAAGGGCTGATCGTCAAACAAAAAAAAAAACTAAATAATACCACTATTTACAGTGTAAGGCCTGTGTCTATGTAGTCAGGCTGCAGTAAAATAGCATAAACATTAATAAAAGTAACAATAAGTATGGGTTGTGTTTGGCCAGCCGCCCTATGTCTGGTTTTATGTTTTGTTGTGTTCCAGCTTGGTGAACCCCAATGAGCCATAACTGGTGCTTAAATGGCCTGTAAATTACTATCCATATTTATCAACTTTATGTTCTTACCTCATCCAGACAGTTAACACGCACATTTGGATTACTGAGCAGCTGGGTGGCCTCTTGCACATCACCTTTTGAGAAAACACAGTCTAGAGTTTACAAACTAAACATTAGGGATCATGGACAACTCATGATGATGAAGTATTATTACAGTTTAAAATAACTGTTTTTGATTTGAATATTTTGTCAAATGTAATTTATTTCTGTGATGCAAAGCTAAAAACTGCTTTTCAGCATCATTACTCCAGTCTTCAGTGTCACATGATCCTTCAGAAATCATTCTAAGATGCTGATTTGCTGCTCAAGAAACATCTTTTATTCTTAAAAATAGCTTAATATTTTTGTAGAAACCGTGATACATTTTTCTTTGATGAATAGAAAGTCCAACAGAATAGAATGTCTTTACTGTCACATTTGATCAATTTATGCATCCTTGCTGATAAAAAATATATTAATTAAATATTAAAATATTCTATATGATGATATATTATTATTTTATATTATATTATTTACAATATTATAAATCTTTTTATTATTACTATTATTTAATAAGTGATTCCACATTATATGACCCCTTAAACTTAAAAAGGTGTCCATTTTTATATGTTCGAAAAGTGTACTGACAATTTCCACGGGTGCTATAATTCGGACCAACTGTTGCAGCAGGTTTGCCTCACAATAGGGAAACTTCTGGATACAATCACGGATGAATTTCTCCTGGTATTGAGGGAAGCCATCACCATCTCTTCCTTTCAGAAGGCTTGGGCAAAATAAAAATATATGTTTTTGTGACTCCATTTGCAAGACTCTCTAAGATGAAAGGACCGTAAAGATGAAGCCACCTCTTCAAAAGGGCATCCAGGTTGTCATCACGTTCCTTCAGAAAGGCCAGACACTTCTGCAGCACGCAGCTGATGTAGTGCATCTTCATGGCCAGAACCTCATTCATGTCCTGCTGTTTCACACACTGCTCGCAGAGCAGATCCATCACACGGTAGCACTTCTTCAGCGCCACCACATCCACCAATAAGGGGTCCTCCTTCACCAGCATCACCATCTGAAAAAGCATGATGGAAAAATGGGCCTCAAAATATGAGAAGTGAATATAGCAGAGACACTAGCCTTACTTACAATGCAAGTTTCATGGAGGAAACATGCTCTCACGCTACATTATTCTGTTAACTGATCCCTGCTGAGTGTGGGATTGAGACACCTTACTCATCAGAAATCACTGGATGGGAGTCAGCTGAGATAGCTTACACAGATGCCATCTGAGATCTGCCACAAAGCACACACTCAAGTCTATACTAGAGCAACTGTGTATTAAATTACTAACACAAACCTTTGATTTGACACTCAGATGCCTGGATCTTGAAAATACAATTTCTGATTATTAGAAAAAGGCCTAATATTACCTATTTTGATGATGCTGAATTCAAACATATCAATAAAAATCACTCCACATACAGTTTTCACAAAAAATATTTTTCAAATTATATACAGTAGGTATCAGCTTTACTGCACTTATCAGAATGCAGAACAAAAGCAGTCAAATGTCAAAGATATACTCTGTCAAAGAACTTTACATAATTTTATTTTTTAAAAATCACAAAACTAATTTTCTGTTGCTTTTTGGATATAGCAAAATCCACAGATGAAGTAGAAAACATTTGGGTCTTGCTTGCATTTTCTTCTGTCACTGGCCATAATTCTAACTTTGAAATCAGGAATAGGCATACAATAATCATACAGAAATGTAATATATGACATATATTTCCCTATATAAATAGTTTAGCTATTAGGCAATATATCATTTTCACATAATACATTCTCTGGGTATATGAAGATTTAAGTTTATAACACAAATAAAATCACCATAGTAAAATCTGCATATGTTAATAATACCCATATGATTATTTTTATTATTTATGATGTATTATTATGTTTAATTATTATTATGCATTATGTTTTTACTTCACATGACAATATATTTCATATGGAAATTTAATATATGTACATAAGTTACATTTGCGTATAGGTAATGTCTTCAGAATCATTCATACATGTGACAATCTGTTGACAATTAAACCGATAATAGTAATCTGGCTCAGAGAAAGATAGAAATAATGCCAATTAAGGGATAATACAACTTCTTCACCTTACAGAAGGCACTATTTTTGGAATCAGTCCCCCAAAATCAGTAACAAACAAGTACTGGATTTCATTCAGCAAATATGATGCTGGGCGGTGTTATTTATGCATTTCATTGCAATGTCACATGCAAGTGTCATTCCATTTTTCATATATTATGCAATGAAGGTTGTTTATCAGAGCTGTAGGTATAACAGATATACAGAATTCCAAGCCTGTGTTGAAATGCAGGCCATGTTGTTGCTCTGTAATATCACGAGGATATATTTAGATGGAATAAAAGCAGGAGGGGTGTTCCTCCAGTCATGTGACCTTGTTTGGTATTCTTATGGGTCAGTGTTATAAAACCATAGGTTGCTGTGTTTCACTAACATTGTTTGGTTTGTGTGAGCATGGTGCTTTACTGCCGCTTGAAATCTGAGTTATATAAACACACTTGGCAGTTCTTACCTTGACAGGATTGAGGTTAGTAGTCATGATGATTTTGTGTAGGGGTCCTGCTAGTTTGGGGGGTAGTTTAGGTTCTCCCTCTGAGCCCTCGGGTCTTGTGTAATATTCCAGCCTCGCACGAGAAAAGAAATTGTTGATCACTGTCACACAGTCATGCTGACCTGCACAGGGCAGAAAGAGAAAGAGGTTAGTTATTAATTAGTAAGTAGTAAGTGTGCATATATATATGAATCACTCACCCACAAAAGCAGCCATCTGAGCAGCAGTTCGTCCTACGGAGTTGACCAGATCTGTCTCTGCTCCAGCATCTAATATCATCTCTGTAATTTCAGCATTACCTGTGGGATTAAAAGTGACAGTAAAGACCTTTCTAATATTAACATTACAAAATATTTATATTTTCAAATAAATGCTGTTCTTTTGAACTTCCTGTTCATCAAAGAATCCTGAAAAAATGTATCGGTTTCCACAAAATTGTTAAGCAGAACAACCATTTTCAGCATTGATTATGATGGGATTTAGGCAATAATGACATTAAACTTTCTTCATGTAAACACAATACTTCAATTAAATTGATGTGATTAAGCGCATAATCATAGAAACCATAATCGTCATAAAATATGTGAATAAACAGGCATGTAAACATCTTACTGTGATTATTTCCTTACTCTGATTGGAAATAATCACATTATTGGTGCACATGTAAATGTAGTCATTGATGATAATAAGAAATGTTTCTTGAGCAGCAAATCAGCATATTAGAAGGATTTCTGAAGGATCATATGACACTGACGACTGGAGTAATGATGCAGAAAATTCAGCTTGGATCACAGGAATAAATTACATTTTAAAATATATTCAAATAGAAAAAACTTTAAATTGTAATAATATTTCACAATATTACTGTATTTTTGAAAAGGCATCACGTCAGTGAAGCTTTTGTACCTTTAAACGTTAGATGAAATGAAACTTGGTAGCATTACTATTGACATGAGTTTACCTGAGAGGCCAGCGAACATGAGAGCAGTATAACCATACTCATGCTCATTACAGTTGACATCAGCTCCGTGCTGCAGCAACAGTCTGCACATGTCTGCTTTGCCCTTATAGGCCGCATGCATGAGAGGGGTCATGCCATACTGAAACGACATGAAATGGCTTTCACCAATCTTTTCATCTGCATGACTCAAAAGCAAATGACATTTAGCCTTGTTCAATCCTCTCACAAATTGTGAAAATCCAAGAAATGTGTCTGCAGTATGGAGATTCTGACAAAACACTGGCACTTGCTGAGAGTGACATGAGCTGGGTGAGTCATAATCTTTGTTGCTCCTTGGATGAAGTCGAAAAACTGCGTTGGTGGCACAGCGAACAAGCAGCACATCTGATTTTGACAGGTAGGATACACTTATTAACTGCTGTTTCCAATCATTCTGGCCCCAAAAGGACCTCAAGTAGTCTGTAGGTTACATCTAGTGGCATGTCTCCATTATCACACCTCTTTAAGTACCATATCCGCCACTCTAGAGTCTCCGCCATATGCCGGAATAACAATGCGAAACATATGCCATCACCTCACCAGCCCACCAGCACTTGTTTACATAAGGGCTGATCGTCAAACAAAAAAAAAAACTAAATAATACCACTATTTACAGTGTAAGGCCTGTGTCTATGTAGTCAGGCTGCAGTAAAATAGCATAAACATTAATAAAAGTAACAATAAGTATGGGTTGTGTTTGGCCAGCCGCCCTATGTCTGGTTTTATGTTTTGTTGTGTTCCAGCTTGGTGAACCCCAATGAGCCATAACTGGTGCTTAAATGGCCTGTAAATTACTATCCATATTTATCAACTTTATGTTCTTACCTCATCCAGACAGTTAACACGCACATTTGGATTGCCGAAGAGCTGGGTGGCCTCTTGCACATCACCTTTTGAGAAAACACAGTCTAGAGTTTACAAACTAAACATTAGGGATCATGGACAACTCATGATGAGCCACCATTTTATTGGATGGTCTACATACCCAACTGCACTTTGTGTAAAGACACTTAAATTATACTGAAGGTATTTTCAAGACATCTACCCTTTTCAAATTATGCAAGGTTTCAGTAAAATACAGTTCTGAGACAAACAAAGATGAACTAAATTGGTTAGTTTATAGATGTGAATTACGTAAACAAATCTGACATCTAATATCAAAGTCTGTATAAAGTGAAATGGGCACTGGATATTTTTTTATGTTTTTGAAAGAAGTCTCAGCAAGGCTATACGTTTATTTGATCAAAAACACTGTAAACACAGTAATATTGTGAAATATTATTACAATTGAAAATAACTGTTTTATATTTGAATGTATTTTAAAATGTAATTTATTCCTGTGATGCAAAGCTGAATTTTCAGCGTCATTACTCCAGTCTTCAGAGTCATATGATCCTTCAGAAATCATTCTAATATGCTGATTTGCTGCTCAAGAAATATTTCTGATTATTATCATTGTTGAAAACAGTTGTGCTGCTTAATATTTTGGGGGAAACTTTATTTATTTATTTTTGCAGGATTCTTCTGATTATAGAAAGTTTAAAAAAAAAAGTATTCATTTTAAGCAGAACTCTTTTGTAATAGATATGTTTACTATGTCATTTTTGATCAATGTAATGTGTTTTGCTGAATAAAAGCGTAAAAACAACAACAACAAACTTTCTTGACCCAAAACTGGTCATAATATCAGAAAGGCCTTGTAACTAAACAAACAAGAGAACGAATAAATAAACATCCAACCAATTTAATAGACTAATTGATATAAATAATCTATAGAAAGTAGAAAGTCTGGTTCTAAGGAAACACACACACACACACACAGAAGAAAACTGAACAGTGATTTCCAGTACCTGCAGCAGCTACCTGTAGCATCACTCTCTCTTCAGCTGTCAGCTCACCTTTCCTTGCAGGGGTCAGACTCGTCATATTGACACCGGTCATTTGTTAATATTGTTAAGGATAAATGGTATATGGATGTGAAAACTGCTTCCTCAGAATACAAACCTTATAATACAGAGCTCAAAGTAAAAAGGAGAAAGCATCCTTGGTTCATACCACTTTGGACATTAAAAAGAGGGGAGGGTGGAAATCCGAGTGACACGATGTTAAAAAGCCGTAATGAATATTTTAGGATATAAACGTCTATTTTATAAAACTCTATTGTAAATACATATTATTTCTTTTTCCATTCAAGAAGATTTAATTATTAATTGCAGTAGTAATTCATGTCGTGCGAACTACCCCTCTCAAGAGTAGATCAGTCCAGCTGTACTTAACTTGCCTGCTCGAACTGTCGCGTGAGATACTGCGCGAAGCGTTGCTCGAGATTATCACAGGCAGAATCACAGACAGGTAAGTACAATCACATGATGCGCGATGTTACTATTCGCCTGATTCGTGTCTGATTCTCTCGTGCTTCTTCTGAGCAGCAAGCTTCTGAGCGTAACCTGTTGGTCTCGAAAACTGAATTACTGATTTCAGAAGCTGAATAAACGCATGTGCAAAAATGATTCATTTGTAAGCAGAGGGAGGCATTTAACTATAGATGAAGTCAGATTACTTGGTTATTTATGAAACCGTGTTGTAATGATTTTAAGCACTTTTCTGAACAGGTCGACAGCTTGTGCTTACACGAGCGCACAACAAAACTCTTTATTATTTCAGGGGATCAAATAAAAAGTATGCATGTTTTTCGTGTGTATGTATTAAATATCTGACTGTAGAATGTGCAATGCTGAATGTAAAAGATAAAAACATATTTATGTAATAAAAATATATTTTAATCTTAAAATATGAATGCCCTTGAACTATATGCGTGAAGTATAGTGCAATAAAGTGTAATATTTATAGTAATAATTATAGTTTATATAATATTTATATCCTGTCAAAGCTTCCGTCCTGTGTTGTGTCCCAGCAACTCATTCCGATTTTGAAACCAGGTTGCATTCTCTTCCAGGAATGCCATAGCCTGTGTGTTATTCTTGGCACTGAAGCACTTATAAATTGGGACCGGTGTAGTGCCGAAATTTGCACCCTGCCAGATTATGCACCCCCTAGTATTGGTAGGTTAAGGGTTAGGTGTGGGGGAGGGGTTAAGATTAGGGGTGGGGTTAGGATTAGGCAATCAGGTAGCGATTTCAAGAGGGGGTGCATCATCTGGCAGGGGTGCAGAATTCGGCACAACACCGGCGACAGTAGCACACAAACACACACAAGTGTGTGTCATGGAACATAAACCTACAGCTATATGGCAGCACAGACAAGTCTGCAAGAACATATTCTTGTGGTTGCCAAGTGCAGTGTGATGTTTGTCCTTGTTTAATTGGTTTTATGACAAGGAATGCCACTTGCACACTGTGAGAAAAGATGGGTTGAATCAGCAGTGTGGTACAGAGTGATTCTGATGGTTTGTAAGCCCCACTCACTCCTCAGGGACTGTTGTAATCTAATTAAAACCCAACTCTGACTTTTGACTCTCTGGAGCGTCTCAGCGACACTGGTACTAAGCGATCCTGTGTGGTGTTGTGCTCTGGACATCCTCCACTTGAGCTGATCTAAGAGCAGTTTACTGCATTGCCTGCTGTAATGGATTAGGGTTTGGTGACAATCAGCTAAATCATCCCCTTTGTGGGCTCATCCCTGGTGAACGTGGTTGATATCATTTTTAAATCACACGGGACTTGCACATGAGTACATATTGTTCAGAGCTGCGTGAAAGGACTCAATGTTAGAAAAACACTGAGCCATTATGAACAATGCTGTTTAAAAACAATTGTTCTGATTTCAATTAAATTTCACTGTGAGTCACAAGTTCATGCAGCTTTGAGGACACATCAAGGGTATTCTTTGTGTGGTAGGCCTATGAAATATAAAATATGCTCTGTTTAAGAGAACATTTTATATATCTATAATTATATATCTATTCTATATTATCTGTTATTGTAGAGCAGCATTGCAGAATATGGATGAGAAGACTCGCCTCCTCTGACTGCTTATTTTAGAAAAATATTTTTATATGTAAAAAAGTAATACATTTGCACAACTATTTATACAACTGGGATTTATCTTTTTTTTTTTTTTTTTTTGTAGGAGGAAAAACAAATCATTTATTTTTATTTTAAAAGATTGTTTTGCGCTTTAAGGAGATGTGTAAAAAAAATAAATGAACCATATACGGCCAAGGGAAGGTTAATACCCCAAGGTAGGGCAAGAATCAAACGGGGTGGAAAATCATCCAGCCCTGTTGCATTCTGGGTATGGTTCAGTCAGTGCCTTTGGTACATCTTTTTTGGCCTCCTCTGTTGTTTTCTTGGTGTTTTCAACCCTTTAGTTCTAGAAAAAGCTGTCGGAAGTGTCTTGGGCTTTTGCTCACCAAAGCTGCATTTATTTTTTCATTTATTTACTATGTTGATTTGGTGCTCAAGAAACATTTCTTATTATTAGTGTTGAAAACAGTTGATCTGCTTTATATTTTTGTGGAAAACCGATTTTTTTTTCAGGATTCTTTGATGAATAGAAAGAGGCTTTAGACTTTACTGTTGCTCGATTTAATGCATCCTTGCTGAATTAAAGTATTAATTACTTAAAAAAAAAAAAAAAAAGCTTACAGACCCCAAACTTTTAAATAGTAGTTTATATGGGGGGTATTAATAATAAACTAATAAGAATTTATTAGTTTATTAAATTATTTAATTTAATTTTAAGTTTTTTTTTTTTATTAGTTTAAATGTTTGAGTGTGTGTGTGAATGAGTGAGTGAGTGTGTCCCAGCACTGGGTTTTAATGTTGCTTTAATGCATCCTTGCTGAATTAAAGTATTAATTACTTAAAAAAAAAAAAAAAAAGCTTACAGACCCCAAACTTTTAAATAGTAGTTTATATGGGGGGTATTAATAATAAACTAATAAGAATTTATTAGTTTATTAAATTATTTAATTTAATTTTAAGTTTTTTTTTTTTATTAGTTTAAATGTTTGAGTGTGTGTGTGAATGAGTGAGTGAGTGTGTCCCAGCACTGGGTTTGCACGAGTTAGTGCACTTTCAGGGCTGGGTTGCGGCAGGAAGGGCATCCGGCATAAAAAAAAAACATGTGCCAAATCAGTTGTGCGGATCACTCC
>NW_015647488.1:233018-245680 GCF_001515625.1 Sinocyclocheilus rhinocerous
TATTATATTATATTATATTATATTATATTATATTATACCGTTGTAACTCATGTTTCTATCACAAATCATTCTCACAATTCTGACCTGTGAACTGCAACATAAAGGAATATAGTACATGAAGTATCTTTTTTTTCTTTTTTTTTGGTTTTGCTGGTTATGCAGAGCTCATAACAGCTGCCTTTATTCACCCCATTTTTTTTTTGTGTAGATTCTTGTCATAAGATTACACAATCTTAACCTTCACTCTGTCACTCTGAGCGTCAGTATGTTGTTGAGGCAGCTGATGGAAAATGATGACTTTGTTTGTGTATGTTTGCACGTGTGTATAATTTGTGAGTCTGCTTGTATACACACACACACACACATGCAGAGGGCTGTAAACTGTGATCAGACATGTCCTTGCTGTAATACGACACGTGTCCCAGACCTGGGTGACTGAAGTTTACACTGTCGGGGATGAGCCCCTCTATATTTAGCACAGGGCAGCGAAAGGCTTGCCGGAGCACTGGTTTTCTGCTGGAGCACTCGCTGCGTGCTGAAGAGGACCTCTCAGCTGATGAGCTTTTAGATCGCGAGCTTTTTTTTTTCCTCCCTAGTACAGTGCGCTATTATAAACGAGGTGTGTGAGAGGAGGGTGTAGTGTTGGGTAAAGCACAGATTACTGGGTCAGGAGTTGTTTCATTGTTTTGTCTTGTGGGGCTTTTTTAATAATGGATCTGTCATAGTACACAAAATGGGTCATCTATGTTTTTGTTGCTGATTTGATTATATTTTATGTCTGTTTCTTTGCATGTGAAGGACTTTTATGAATACCGGTAAGCAACAGAAGCCAGTGCTTACAGGCCAGCGGTTTAAGACCAGAAAAAGGGGTGAGTCACTTTTTATCTCGGTATTACACATTCTACCTCATAAAAACTAAAAACTAATTGTGGGCTTTAGAAAGGCTCTTCTTTAAATTACATAGACCTTCTTTAACACTCTTATTTTACTTAATTGTTTGTACTCCAGGTCAAATACGAGTGACGTGATTGATTACTACAAAAAAAATATATTTTAACTAATGAAAACAAACAAAAATGTGTATTGACATATATGGAAAGTGTACAATGATTTTTTATTTTTTTATTTGTTCACATATAGAAATATGCTCGCACCTTAGATGTGCACACATGTTGCAGACACTCTCTCAGCAATGCAGTGGCAAGGGTCTCAGTTCATGTTCCATTAATAGCTTGTTTGTGTGCTACTGTGTACTTTATGTCCTACACAATACTGGTAGCAGTGCAGACTCTCTGCTGTTCTGATCTTTTATCTTAGTTCTTCAGTCTCAGAGCCACAGAAGTGAACAAATAGCCTACTGCAATAGCTGCAGCATTAGCTCCAGAAACAGAAAGTTTAGGGGCTGTTCACACAGAAAGCATTTTTCCATTCCACTGCGCTATACTTTTACATTGTTTCTTTATGTAAACGTGCTAGATGAACATTGTTACAAATGTAACACGCGTCTTGCACATGACACAGCGTTCTAAAAACACAGCGCTCAAATTAAAAGAAGTTAAAACTTTTTAAAAAGTTTCAAGTTCTTGTTTTTGTTTTTTTTCCCAGTAGTGTATTTTTAAACAATGTTGGTCAATTTTTAGATTTTAAAATAAAAATGAAAAAAAAAGATACACACTTAAGTATTGTACATATGCTGTACAGTATCTACCATACAGTTCTAAATTCAATCTTCCGTGTAGGTGTATGATGCAGGTGAAAGGTGAACACCGTTAGACATTACGGACAGCTTAGGAACGTTACTTAATAGCTTTTGACTGTAACAAATGTGGGGGTGTTTTCAACAGGGCATTAGAATTATGCTTCACTGGCTTGTGTGGTAGGTGTGACTGGCTCTTCAAATGTGAGATCTCACAGGAAGACACTCAACATGCTCTTTAGTGTGTGCTATAATCAGAATTCCTAGCCAGCAGCGAGGCGAGGGAACTCATTTACATAATGGTAGGTATTAGTGCGGCTTGCATATTTCTGTGTGCGTTATCAAGTGTTCTACACAGATGGCTACAAATCAAGGATCAACTCTAAATCATTTAAAGCATTATATTCTACATCATAAGTGGCTAATGTGAATCCTGAATCTCTGCTGCCAGTAACGTTGACTAAGAGTCTTTCTTGTTTGTTTTTTTTCTCTCAGATGAAAAGGAGAAGTTTGAGCCTACGGTTTTCCGAGACACTATTGTTCAAGGCCTCAACGAAGCAGGTGGTGATCTTGATGCTGTAGCCAAGTTTCTGGATGTCACTGGGTCAAGACTAGACTACCGCCGCTATGCCGACACCCTGTTTGACGTCCTCATGGCTGGGAGCATGCTTGGTGAGAAGGTCCAAAACTTTGTGCATAATTTGGAATATTGTTTTAATATGGCATAGTTATTGTTTTGTAGGGTTGTGACTGCTGATACCTCATTACATATACTTTCTCATGATTTTAAGTATGCTATTCAATTTTTTCGTATTTCAGAAATGCAGATAATAATCTCCCAAAATTGTTTGTCGTGATTAAGTTGCAATGAGATATTAATTTAAAAAAAAAAAAATCGAGAATTTTTTTTTTCTTCTTAGCTTCAAATAATGCTAAAGAACTGTTTTTTTTTGTTTTGTTTTTTCAGTCTGGTCCAGTTAATGTTCTTTTGAGCATTTAAAGTCTGCATGAAATGAAATTTCACCCTGTCCATTTTCTAAAGGCATGTTAATGACCTTATTATAAACTATTCATCCATGTGCATGTTTGATTTGAATTTTTTTTTTTAAGTCTCGATCTTCTGGTGAAATGACAAATCCCTGTCCTACATTTTGCTTAAATTATCCATTTAATTCGGATGTACATCACAATACAGCAGTCTTGTAGTACTTGAGACTAGACAAGACCAGACTCAAGTCTGAGTTCAAGACCATATTTTCAGGAGCATTTGGACTTGGCTTAGACTCAGACTCAAATGAGCTGGTCATAGAAAATGTGGTTTTGGACTTGGAAGATTTTGAGTCCAGCCTTGTCTGATACTGAGTACTACAATACAGCAATACAGAAGAACAGATTTATTACTATTTTCATTATATCACAACTTTAAACTTAAGTTCTTATAAATGGCCCATAAAACTTAAAATCCCATTGAATTACACCTATTAAACTGAGTCCTTGTTTGGAAGCTCATTACTCCGCATTCAGATCCTGAGAATATGCTAGCTCAGGGTTCCTCAAATCTTGCCCTGGAGGGCAAATGCGCTGCAGAGTTTAGCTCCAACCCTGATCAAACTCACCTACCTATGATTATCTAATGATCCTGAAGACATTGATTAGCATGCTCAGGTGGGTTTGATTAGGGTTAGAGCTAAACTCTGCAGGAAAGTGGATCTCGTGGGCCAGATTTGAGGATCCCTGTGCTAGCTTGTTGTCCTGTATGAAGCATACTGTACATAATGTATGTATTCTTTTCTGTTTCCTTTTTTTAAATGCACATTTGCATTGTGAGAGCATTTTTTAAGAATCATTTGTCGTAAGGCAAAATGGCACTTATAGTGTGACATGAATCACTGACAGAACTTTTGGGTGACAGTCTTGTAGATGTATATCTTACAGTTTGACATAAAATACTGTTGCTGCCTAATCTTTTATCCAAGATGTCACTGGGGTCATACTGTACAATCTGACAAGCAACATTCGTAAAGGACAGAAAATCACTCGGTGGACCCTTGGAGGATGTATAGCCATCCTTTGTGCCGTTAGCTCACGCAGACCCTTTAGCAGATTAACAGAATGAGAGGTCATTAGCTCACTCCCCTGTGACAGCAGGCTGTTGCTCCAATACTTGCAGCACATCTCTGGATCAAAGTGTTTATTGCACTACCTCCAGGCCATCAACTTACAAATCCCATTGATGGTTAAAGATAAGGACAGCAGGGAATAAACAACACGTTTTTAGCCTGTCTTAGTTGTCTCCTAGGAGCTGTCACAGTCTTTAGATCTTTTGCACATAAGCAGGCTGAGAGAGTGAGTGGGCGGCTTCACTGTGGGACAGAAGCAGAGTGTTGAATTTGGTTGGAGCAGATATGGGAAGCCAGTGTAGAGAACGGCATATTTGCAGTTGAATATGCATTTTGTGCGTTTCGAATGATATATGTGTAAAGAGATGTAAAGCACATATGCTGGCAAATCAGACGGCACATGATTAGATTTAATTGAGTACTGAGCCATGTTACTCACATAATGTTACATAATATAGTGCATTCAAACCAATATACTATGGAAATATGATCATCCCCTTGCAAGGGACTCTTGCTGTTCAAAAATGAATGCGTTAAAAATTATAAAAAAAAAATACAAGTTGTGCAGATGAAAATTAGCCTCTGGATAATCCCAATACAATGCATTAAATGGAAACATTTATGTTAAAAATTGAAGTCCCTTTCAAAATGTTTCAAATAACTGCTGTTGACTTAAATTACATTCATCAAAGAATCCTGAAACAATGTATCACGGTTTACACAAAAATATTAAGCAGCACATCAATATTATCGATGTTTTCAACATTGATAATAATAATAAGAATAATGTGTCTTGAGCAGCAAATCAGCATATCAGAATGATTTCTGAAGGATCATGTGACACTGAAGACTGGAGTAATGATGCTGAAAATTCAGCTTTGCATCACAGGAATAAATTAAATTTTAAAATATGTTCAAAAAGAAAACCGTTTGTAATAATTGTAAAAATTTTATTCATATTTCAAAATATTACTGTTTTACTGTAAGCATAAGAAACTTGTTTAAAAAGTGCATTAAGGTGACCTAGGTGCAGTTTTTCTTTACTCCTACTGATCATTAGCTTGTACGTTTACAATCTTCCTCTCACACACTACAATTTTTGTTCAGTCTTTGTGGAATGAGTTCAGTTTCAAGCACTGGTAGAGATGTCTCTAGGATGGGACTGTCTCTGTCAATCCAGTTAGAGCTAACAGGCTTACTCTGGCTCTATATAAAGCCCAAATAGCTGTGAGAGCACACGAGAGAGGAAGAAGAACAGCCTGGTCAAACATCCAGTCAGCAGTCAGATTACTCCAGCTATGGTATAGAGCCCTGATGAGCAGAAGACTGCCGTTAACTCTGTTAAAATAGAGATTAAGTCCAAATCCTTTGTTAAGCATCACTGAACTTCCTTAAAGTGACCTTTGCCCTTATTAGTACTTAACAAAGATTGATTTCCCTGAGCTCTGTGAAAATAGTGGGATCTATTACACGCATGTGATGAAAGTACTAATTTAAAGTTAACATGAAATGAAAATTGACTCGGTTTACTTTCTTAATCCATATTTTTGGTTTTATAATAAACAATTTATTTGTGAACAGTATTCATTCATTTTTCTGCGTAATTTTCATCGAAATAATTTGTTAATGTCTTTAAATCTGCATTTTTTTCCCAAACAAACACTCCCTTCAAAACACCATCTGACCATTTTTTTATTATTTTTTTTTTTTTACATGAATCATGATTAGAAACAATAGGTGTGAAAAGGCATTGCTACCTAGCTGACCATTTGTATTTATTTATAAATATTGTAATATTATAATTTTGGTAAATATAAATATTGTTGAAAACTTTTTTTAAAGGGGTCCTATTATGCTTTTTCACTTTTTGAATTTTAGTCAGTGTGTAGTGTGTATGTTTGGGCATAAAAAAGATCTACAATGTTACAAATCTCAAAGTCCACTCCAAAGGGAGATATTTCGTTTTAAAAAAAATCCCTTTTCAAGAACTACAACGAAATTTATATATATATATATATATACACGTATAAATTTTTTTTTAAATTATTGAATATCCTGTCAATTCAGAAATGTCACATTAAGCAAGTAAAATATTTGAAAATATTTTTGCATAGTAATTTGGTGAAAATATGCCATCATATAAAAGACTAACAGAAGAAAAACTTCTGACAACCTGGAAAAAGAAAAAAACATTGTTGTACTTTGATTTCATTTAAATATTTTGAATAGTCATTTTTGCCTGAAAAATGCAGAGCCCCTAATGGAACATGTGGTGGGAAAAAAATGAGATGGGTGGAAAAGTTATGTTTCTTTTGTGTTCACTTGCAAAACTTGTGCCCTGAGAAACTTTGTATTTGCAAGAGAGAATGCAAAACTTTTGCGAGCAAATACAGAGTTTCTCAGGGTGCGCAATATTTTCACTTGAGAATACAAACATTTTGCAGGGGAACACAAAGTTTCTTGGGAGAACCTAAAAGTTTTGCAAGCAGATGCAAAATTGCTGATGGAAATAATAAGAGGTGGAAAGAAAAATATTTCAGTGCTTTTGCATTTATTCGCAAACCTTTTGCATCCCCCTGAAAACATTGCGTTAGCAAGTTTCTCTGGAGAATGTTTTGTGAACGAACACAGAACTGGAAATAATATGAGGAGGGAGGCAAAACTATATTTCAGAACACAAAGGTTTGCGAATGCAAAAGGATTAGAATTTTTCTTCCATTCTTATATTTTTCCCATCATCATGTCTTCTTAGGTGCTCTGTAGAAAAGCCAGTTTAGTGTTTTTTAAAATGGTAAGATGGGAAGTATTACATTGACCAATCAATGGATCAGTGGCTCAACACTGTAATCCGGAGCAAATCTCTCAAGGGGGCCTGAAGTTAAAGCTGCAGTCCGTAACTTTTTTTTTTGGTTAAAAATGATCCGAAATCAATATTTGAGCAAGTACATAACCAGCCAGTGTTCAAAACTATCGCCTTACTTTAACCCGATTCACAGCGGTTAACTTATAATAATGTTTTCTAATTTGAGTGGTACGGGTAGGTTTTCGCGGGAAATTCGAGCATGGCACTGCGTCATTACGTCACGTCTGTAAACATAAAGAAGTTGTCCCGGCTACTAGGCTATCGCATGTGAGGATCCTGCAGGTGGCCGATCGTTTATAGCCTTTTCTCACAGCAGCTGGAATAATTAAATGTATCATTTTGATGGCGGATTGTAATCCATAAAGGATTATGTGTTTATGAAACACATGTGAATGAAATTAAATTATATTCCAGTTATAAATGTGCTTCTGATTACAGATAGCCTGGGATTACAAAGATTTGTATTTGAAAGAAAACCAGTTCGAAGGGAGCATAATTTGCTTTTTGGGTTAAAAGAATTTCTTAATATGAAATTCGAGGAGTATGACAATTAGATTAATCTAATCTAATTGACTGTGCAGAAATTGAAATCTACACGCTAATACACACTATACTCATAGTCACCAATGCTGATGTTGTTAACAATTAGATTAGACTGTGCAGAAATTGAAATCTACACGCTAATACACACTATACTCATAGTCACCAATGCTGATGTTGTTAACATTAATCATTTGAGAATAAAGTATAACAATAATAATAATTTGAACGGTTTGATGTGATATGAGCTAACCGATCTTTAGATTTAATCACCATTGGTAGCGAGATTTATGGTAATGCTTTTTTCCTCAGTTGGTCAGAACAAACGTGGCAGACTTGTTACTTACTTGTTCAGATGACAATATGCAGACTTGTTACTTTTTCAGATGACAATATCCGGTGAAAATTCTTATTTGGGTCATATTCCAAGACGTGCTAGAATCTGTGATTGCGAAGTACAGTAAATATCCACACCTGTGTGGTGACTGACTGCCACACACACATACTCTTCAGAACATTAGAGTCATTCGCGCTGGAGCCGCGCCGACTCACAACCCATGCAAGCTAGATAATTCCGCACACAGCTGCAATTCCAGGTTTTCAAACCGAGATGGCGACAAGGAGGCAAAACTTACAGAGTGCAGATTTAACTGTGTATGGTATTAACCCGGGTCCCGGACACCTGTGGATTACTCTGAGGCATTGCATTGTTATGTGTGCAGAGCACATTGAGTAACCATGACCTATTTTGTGTTGGAAGCAATGCTGTAATTCAATTTCTTTCCTTATTTGATTAAATGGTTTCGAAATGCATCCACTCTGTAGTACAGAGGCTAATGCTTTTTGAACTTGACCTGCACTACTTCACTTCTCTTATACATGAAGCTGTACAGCATAATACTGTAATAATGCATTATACATAAATAAAACTAAACATTGCAAACATAGCATATGATACATATGGAATGATGTATTCTGGTATAATTGTTGTGTTGTTGCATAGCTGGTCGCTGTGACGTCTGTCTCTATCATAGCTGTGCAGTAGGCAGTGACATTTTCTCAGTAGAGGTTAACAATGACAGCACTGTGCTCTCAAAGGATTTACATCATTAACCTGTAACCTCACTTTCCCTCTCTCAGCTCCCGGGGGAACGCGCATTGACGATGGGGACAAGACCAAGGTGACGGAGCACTGTATGTTCAAGACGGAGGAAAACCACACTGCTGTCCGCAGCTATGCTCAGGTGAACACCCCACTTCACCCAGTTCAATGAGATACTATTTTCCATTGTTGTATATGAAAAATGAGCAGCCGATACCAAGGTGGGGGAATCCTGTTTAAAAATTGCATTAGATGTACTTAGTCCTCAAATCCTCTGGGTGGAACCAGTATGCCACTCATACGGTGTCATTTTGAAATAATCCCTTGGATTACAGTGTCTCTCCATCACCAGCTACTGTGAGTTTAAGTGTTCTTGTGTCCAGGGTTTTGTTTTTGTCATATCTTGAGGAATCAAATTTGATTTGAATTTGGTTTTAGATGAGCTTGATTTATAAGGCTATAATTAGGGGTCTAAAAATATAATAATAATAATAATAATAATAATAATAATAATAATAATAATAATTATTAACATTTTGTATTTTATTTTATATTATATAATATATTGTAATTTTATTATTTTTTTAATTTCTTCATTATTATTATTATTATTGTTGTCATATCATACAAAAATGTATCATATGACCCCTTTAAAAACACCTTGATGCTGTGACTCATCGATGATTATGTCTATATACAGGTGTTCAATAAACTTATCAGAAGGTACAAATATCTGGAGAAGGCCTTTGAGGAGGAAATCAAAAAGGTAACTAATATGCATATCATGTTGCTGCTATTCCTGCTATTATCAGTAACGTGTTTTACTGTGGAAGGGTTTCAACATAGGTTGATATACTGTATGTTCTGATCGATATGTCTTCTTCCTGCAGCTTCTTCTCTTCCTGAAGGCCTTCACTGAGTCTGAGCAGACCAAACTAGCCATGCTAACAGGCATCCTGTTGGCCAACGGCACACTGCTGCCACCTATCCTCACCAGCCTTTTCAGCGATAACCTTGTCAAAGAAGGTTTGTGCTTTATGTCTTCTTCCTCTCGAAGGAGAGAGAAAAAATATATATATTAAATGAATTATTTACTTGAGAGATTTTTTTTTTTTTTTGCATTGGCAGTGAATTCTTCATTTGACTATTTTAGATATTTATTAAAGAATGTGCTGTTTTCCCCACTGTCTGCTTGTAGGAATATCAGCTTCTTTTGCGGTGAAGATGTTTAAAGCTTGGATAGCAGAGAAGGATGCCAATGCGGTGACATCTGCCCTTAGAAAAGCCAACCTGGATAAGAAACTCTTGGTATGATTGTTGATGCTCATCTGTTGTGCTACAGTCTAGATCAATTTTGATACTGAATTCATTAACGGCACACTGCTGCCACCTATCCTCACCAGCCTCTTCAGCGATAGCCTTGTCAAAGAAGGTTTGTGCCTTATGTCTTCTTTTTGAAGAGAATAGGGGGAAAAAACAAATGAATAAAAATTCATTAGAGTATGTGCTTTTTTCCCACTATCTGCTTTGTAGGAATATCAGCTTCTTTTGCAGTGAAGATGTTTAAAGCTTGGATAGCAGAGAAGGATGCCAATGCAGTGACATCTGCCCTTAGAAAAGCCAACCTGGATAAGAAACTCTTGGTATGATTGTTGATGCTCATCTGTTGTGCTACAGTCTAGATCAATTTTGATACTGAATTCATTAACCTCTGAAAATTATGAGGAGATAATGAACCATTTTGCAGATTAATTCAGTTTCCATGGAGATGTTCATTACATGGCAGATGTGCACCCCTAAACTCACTCATGACCTTGATGCGCACAGTGCGACAAAATCATGCAGATTCTGTAAAAAAAAAAAAAAAAGGTTTTGATATTCAATCACAGGTTATAGATAGTAGCAAAGTGTTTGGACACAATCACAATTATGATGCCACATCTAAATTCATAAGGTTTTCTGAAATGACCTGTATTTATGAACTAAATCAAAAGTTCAGAATTTTGGGGGGGTGAGAAGATTTTTTTATGTATTTGAAAGAAGTCTATTATGCTTAACAAGGCATTTATTTGATTTTAAAAATGCAGTAATATTGTGAAATAAAATTACAATTTACAATTTCATTTCAATTGTAATATATATTTTAAAATGTAATTTATTCCAGTGAAGGCAAAGCTGAATTTTCAGCATCATTACTCCAGTCTTCAGTGTCACATGATCCTTCAGAAATCATTCAGATATGCTGATCTGCTGCTCAGGAAACATTTCTCATTATTATCAATGTTTAAAACATTAATTTTTAATGAATAGAAAAATCAAAAGAACAGCATTTATTTAAAATACAAAATCGTTTGTAACAAAATATCTTATTGGCCCCAAACCTTTGAACTTTTTTTTTTGGCTTAATATATATATATGCACAAATTATGTTAATATTTATAATATCTTATAATATCTTCATGCCTTATAGTGGTATTTAGCAGATTAGAGCTGGATGAAAAAAATCAAGCCGTTAAGATTTGCGATGTATAAATAAAGTATATATATAAAGCTGTGCGATAATATAATTTTAAATTTTTGGATGATATAACAAGTAATTGAGATTTTAGTTATTAACTCGTTATGGTGATATTGAGAACCTGTGAGGTTCTTTTGTTATATAAAGAAGTATTTCTACTACTGCATTTCTGTTGACAATAAAATTGTTTATTTTGAAAGGATTATATTTTCAAGTTTCTGCTACTGGAGTGTAATATTTGCAGCTGATTGGTCCATGATTATGTAGGCAGCCTCAAGCCATTGCAGCTTAACACATCACAACATATCATGTGCTTCCAGTGTAGATCTGTGTAAGAGAGAGACAGTGATGCTGGAGTGATAATGATTATTTATTTTAAAATGTAATTTATTCCAGTGAAGGCAAAGCTGAATTTTCAGCATCATTACTCCAGTCTTCAGTGTCACATGATCCTTCAGAAATCATTCAGATATGCTGATCTGCTGCTCAGGAAACATTTCTCATTATTATCAATGTTTAAAACATTAATTTTTAATGAATAGAAAAATCAAAAGAACAGCATTTATTTAAAATACAAAATCGTTTGTAACAAAATATCTTATTGGCCCCAAACCTTTGAACTTTTTTTTTTGGCTTAAACAAATACTTGGGTGGATCTTGAATGCTCAAGATTTTGTGCTGATGCTTAAAGGTGAAGTGCGTAATTTCTGTTCCACTAGCGTCACCAAACATAATTGTAAAATCAAGGATGATTCAAACATTTTCTCAATCATGTCCCTCATCTTCCATCAAAATCAATCTGAGAAATTAGTATTTTAAGTATTTAAAAATCGGACTATTGACACACTTTACCTTCTTAATCTTAAAGGTTAAAGGTTCTTCCGAGTTCCTCCTGTAGTTAATCTAATTGTGTAATCTGCTCTGACTTCAGGAACTCTTTCCTGCCAATAAGCAGAATGTGGAGCACTTCTCAACGTACTTCACTGAGGCAGGACTGAAAGAGCTGTCAGACTTCCTGCGCACGCAGCAGTCTCTGGGCACACGCAAGGAACTTCAGAAAGAGCTTCAGGAGCGCCTGTCACAGCAGTGTCCCATCAGAGAGGTGAATCATCCACACGTTAAATATTATAGATTAGTGCTTATCGACTGCTTTTGCTTCAAGACACAGATTTTATAATGGTCATTATGGACTGACACTGTACCAAAATCATTTATTGTACAAAAAGTCCTTAAAATGTTCCATATGCTCTGATGTGAATTGTTTAGATTGTGGTGTATGTGAAAGAGGAGATGAAGAAGAATGATCTTCAGGAGCATGCTGTGATTGGCTTACTGTGGAGCTGCCTCATGAATGCTGTTGAATGGAATAAGAAAGAGGAGCTGGTCACCGAACAGGCCCTCAAACACCTGAAGGCACAGTATCAACACCTAGACTTTATAATGTCACATTGATATCAATATCACACTCTACAAGTGTGATATTGCGTTTATACAACAGTTTGACAGCACAAGTGTGTAATTATAAGAAAAACAACGGAGTGTCTTTAAAAACCCTCTTTTGTGCGGAACTACTACTTTCCGCAACGGATTCAAAGCTCAGTTTGACAGTTTAACAGCTGAGCAATAATGTGAGAAATACGGCAAGAGGAGTGATACAAATTGCGAAAGTGTGTTCCTGTAGCGATACCAGCACAATATCTCACGCTTCTCAACCAATCAGATTTGAGAACCAGAGCGAACTGTAATCACAGCGTGCCGATATACAGCCATACCTCACGTCTATGAACTGTTGTGTGTGTGTATATATATATATATATATATAT